>NC_092703.1:19773232-19903232 GCF_964275005.1 Diadema setosum | reverse complement strand
GAAGGAAAGAGAGGGAAAAGCGTCTTTACGAGCTTATGAGTGTAATGAATCTTCTCACTTATCTTCCTGTTTTCTGCTGGTTTATGGTGGAAAGTGAGATAGGATACCGCAAAACCTCAAAGCCCTGGGGGAGATTGTCAATACGAGGTAGAATGCGAGCAAACCTGCGATACTCTGCTTATTGGCTTCAAAGATTGAAGTAGTCATTATCATAAAGTCTTCGTCTTTCTTAATATTGCTACCGCTTTTGCTGTAGCGGCGTTTGACAAGGACTCCGTGTATCCTATCAAATGTATACGTATCCAGCATTACAGATTATATAAAACCCCGCTGTATTCTAAAGAAACAATAACAACACATAAATACACAAACAGATAAACCTCTATAGTTTCATCATGCAGCTACAACGTTCCATGGTTTCAGCCATACTGCTCAACAATGTGCAGTAAAAAAGAAAAAAACAAGAAGAAGAAAAGATTATTCCTATTTGCTTACTGTCTGCATGGGCATACTGTAGTCTTTATTGGCATACTAGTCATTTCTTCTAAAATGCTTAAACACCATCAGTTCTACTGACCCATTCACCCGGCATGCCCGGGTGATAATAAAAGGGATATCCCCAAGTTCTTCCTCATGCAAACTCTAGACGACTTTTCTACTCGTGTTTTCTAATGAAATTTGGTCCAGTGAGACTACAGGCTGATGTGGATATCCTGTGTGAGCGATCAGTCAGTTAAAGAGAAAAACAGCTCGTGAAGAGACAAACATTGGATATCATGGTAGAATTATCAGACTGTGCAGTGATAAATTATCAGCAATTCTTGGGCAACGATTCCATGGCTACGGGCTCCTCATGTATTCAAAATGCGTTCCACCTCGTACACATTTTGAGCGCGGATATAGCTGCGAAATGAGATCTGCCTTCCTAATGAATGTTGATTGGGTGCAATGCCAGAAGATTGTCTTGTTTATATCGATTCGGGAAGCCTTCTAATTGTTTAGTAACAAGCGAATCAGGATGACAGAGGGCAATAACTCGGGCTTGCATAGAGACGGATTAATTTGGACTTCCGAGATGGGGACACGAGTCTAGACGGTCGAATTCAGAGGGGCCTTTTCATTAGGCAAGGAAATAACTATGGAGAGAGGTTATTAAGGTCATCCGAAGAGGCATTGACATAAATGACATAAGACGAATTGTTAAGAGACAGAAC
Organism: Diadema setosum; assembly: GCF_964275005.1. Taxonomy (NCBI): domain Eukaryota; kingdom Metazoa; phylum Echinodermata; class Echinoidea; order Diadematoida; family Diadematidae; genus Diadema; species Diadema setosum. The sequence continues at coordinate 19,902,018 of NC_092703.1, read as the reverse complement.
ATTGTAGTGAATCTGTAAGAAGTGCTCGAATGTTACCGCTCGTGTTTCCGTCTTACTCACAATGTCGGAGATACCAAGGAGGTATCACACTCGCGTGTAATGATACCTCCCTGGAGATATACCGTACGGTGCAAACTCCTGACTTTGCTCATGTAGAGGATGCTAGTGTTTGTGTCATTCACTTCTTTAACATCCTGCAAAGTTGTTGGTAGTGTAGTTGATGGATAACGGATTAATGTAGGAAGGACATGGCTTCCATCTAAATTTGCGATTAGTTGTTATAGGTCATCTGTCTTCTTTAGTTGACTCATTTCTCTTCCAAGCCCAAAAGATGACGCTGAGAAATGTAGTGGCGAACCCACCATGCCTACCAACGTAGACTCTGTTTTTGTTTTTTATTTTTGTGCTTATTATATACGTATGTGTGAATTTGTGTGTTCCACAAACTTTTTTTCGCTTTTTAAATCTTGTTCCCTGCTTTAGGCCTACTGATATGCTTTATTTGGAGTATGTTCAGTGAAAAAAAAAGTGCGCTATTTCATAGTAAGAGATTACTTATTAAAATAATACTTTGGTACGCCTTCTGATGCATGGCGAACAATCACAGGTCGAGACAAAACTCTTGTAGCGACAGAAATAGAACAAAAAAAAAAAAAAAAAAAAAACAGGGGGGAGGGGGGAAGGGAGGACCGGAGACTAGCATGGAGAGATTTTCTCCCAGTCGGAAATTCTCTCGACCGATTGTTGTACATCCTGGGCCCTGTTACATAAAGCTGTTCATAAAGTTACGCATGACTTTGCGAACGACTGGAATATGAAAAGGCAATATGTGTGCCCATTTTTTCCTTACGTTTTAACAAAGTACGACTATAGGTCAATATTTCATCTACATTGGGGTAGAAAATATTTTGAACTAAAAACGTGCGTTGAAATGCAAGAATAATCATTGTCATCTGCAAATTTCAACTTCAGCTATTGAAATTAACAATGATTAGGAAACCCACTTGGCTTGCCATATCCAAGTCGTTCGTAAAGTCATGCGTAACTTTAAGATCAGTTATGAAACAGGGCTCGGCTCTACCCATAAATATACAGTACATGATGGAGATGACTTAAGGTCAAGCTAAGATGAAGCCGGTGTCCTCTCCACACCACCAGACCTATGAGATCCTCCAGAGGGGCCACTCCTCGGGGCTGCCGTCTAATTGCTGTCTCGGTGGGCAATCATAGAGCCCTACTCGGTCCGCCGTTACGGTCGGCAAACAACTGCACAGTTCTGATTGCTTGGCAGGACGGTCCTTTTCTTCCTTTATTTACCACATCATCTACCTCTTGTTGAACCCACTGGGGATGACTGGGCACTAGGAAGTTTTTTTAAAGGTTACACGTTTCGTCGGCGTCTTTTGTGCACACCACATAACTCTTCCCTTGAAGCCACCGAAATGATGCATTGTAAATCATGAGGCACAAAATGCATTATTATCCCATCGAGCCTACTCCAGAGCGGCTCTCACGACGTGAATCTCGTATTCGAGGTCTCCCATACATGGGGCTATTTTAAGACACCGTCAGAATGCCTGCATGTGCTCATTTAGAGTCACCTTTAGTGACCTCCGAGCGCGAAATTACTTAATTAATTTCATCAAGAACCTGTTATACTCGGCGCATATGCCACGCTTAGAAGTGAAAGATGCCCAAGTAACAATCAAGGGATAGTGTGTGATGCTACGAATAGTAAACTTGGGTAGATACCCTCGCTTCCTCCCGTTTTACGTACGTACAAGTCCCAAAGGTAATCTTTTTGATCACACAGTCGTTCTCCTGTCTGTTTGTTGTGTTTTTCAAACGTTGAATTTGATTCTTTACGTACTACGCAATCTTCTTAAAAATGCATATATATATATATATATATATATATATATATATATATATATATACACACATATATATATATATATGTATGTATATATATATATATATATATATATATATATATATATATATATATATATATATATAATCAGTGCTGGACTGGTTGGTATCATCCAACAATCCGACGAAAATAGGGGTAATACATTAAAGATTTCACCAAAATAAAGAGGAAAAGATGATGAATCAACATAGTAACTCCTAAGTTAGGACACCCGCATTACATGATGATGTGCGCCTGTTTATAAGGCTCGTCCTCGTGCTTTACCCAGAACAGAATCACGCATTTTAAGTCAGTCCTCCAAAAGTCCTACTTTTTCCTCAATTCTTGGAGGAGGCTATGGTAACCATGGCAACCAAGGATGAGGACGCATTTTGCACGCCACTATAGTCCTCCGAGACAAACCACGTGGTGACATAAATTAGCCTCCTTCACTGGTCTAGGAGCAGGCGTGCAGTCCCATGGTCAAGTATTCTTTCCCCGCTCCCTGGATTATTGCAATTGTAATAATGGGCACAATTTACTCGCCCACTGACCAATGGCCCTGGGCGTCTTCCTTTTCCCCCGTTTCCCATCACGAAGGATTGCATGTGAAGCAATAGGCGGAAACAACGGTGGCGTCATGATTCACTTTTGGAGGGATTCGATATTGAGCGTTCACGACTCGTGAGTACACAGACGGTAATATTTTAACTCAGGGAATTTTGTCCTTATTTCCAAGAAAACACAAGAAGGCAATATCTTTTATAGATTTTGTTTCATTAACAACAACAGCAACAACAACAACAACAACAACAAAATCGTTGAAATGATGCATGTTTGTGGTTTCAGTGTCGTTATGGTATTGGTATACTGTATGATCAGCATTCCGAGGCAATGGCATATTTAAGAGTGGCAAACATATTGTAATAATGTTTAGAAAATCATCGTTTAGAGTTATGGACGTACGATATACGTGTATGATTACCTAAACCATAAAAAAAAAAACCGTCAAAAAGACTGTACTTACAATCGTAATTATATTTCTATATTGCTAACCAAGAATTTGTATTTCATCCTTGCTGAACAATCAGCCTGTTTGTTTTTGTTTTATTTTGTATGTTTTATTTCCATGTCACAAATAAACAATTTTTCATATTCATTTTAATATCCTTCTGCTCTAATTACTCGGAAGCCACGTCACTCGAAAAAGGGTGTATTTTTAGGGAAATCTTTATAAGAATTGCTTTTGCTCCTTTCTCCCGTTAAAAGCTTAAAAATATCCGAAACACCTACCCGCTCCCTCCCCCATCGCACCCCACCCCCGCACACACACAAAACAAAGCACGTGAATCGCAATTACTGCAAATCCTATTGTGTATCATGAAGCTATATACACACAATGTGGAAGTTATTTTACCCCTCTCCACCCCCATACCCTCGTCCTCTCCTCCCCACCCCTCTCCCCTCATCCCCTTAACCCGCTTTTCCATCCTCCTATCCCCGCCCACGCCCATCTCACTTCTTTCCTCCTTTCTACCCCCTCCCTTTATACTGCAGTCATATTTCCCTCAGTCCTACGTAGGACTGTCTCCCCGCGGCGCCTTGTCGGAGCTCTGCTCTCGTTTGCGTTGTGTGGCGTCCCCACGTCACCTTACAATGTATTCTTGGCCGCGCTGTGACGACACAACGTCCAGTGTCCCGGGCTCATTATGGGTGTATTTCCGGCCGACAACTGTTTCGCGCTTGCGGGGATCGCACGAAGTCGTAATTGGACGTGTCGAGGCTTTTAAAGGGAGAAGAAGGGGATCGCGCATGGATCCTGGAATGATATTCGCTTAAGGTCATTTAGGTTTTGAATGTCAGTCGCTACATATAAATGTAAGTGAGATTTCTGCGGTTGGGATTTTTACCACAATGTATAAAAATATCTGAGAAATGGTACTTGCCGATTTTTTTTTTTAATCTACGGCCTATGTCAAGGAATGACTTCATTGACTTCTAACTATAGGTAACAGTGCAATACTTGATGATAATGACACCACTAAAAAATAGGATTTTTCTTTTAATATTAAAGCGCATGATACTTTTCTTTTCGAATGATGAATATGATTCTGCAGTTCTGGGTCCCGATTCATAAAAAAAAAGTTGGTATGATAACAACTTTTGCTGGAATTACAATTATCGTCATGATAAAGAAAATAATCCAGCTTCCTGATTGGCTGTTGCTATTGGAAGTTGCCATTTCAGTAAGAATTGATATCCTTACATCTTATAAAAAATGGTGCCCTGAAGTCTCCTAGATACAATCTTCAAAAACAGGAGGAAGGTTCATTAATGTTTTCCATCACCCATCTTACTTTGGCCACATAGGAATACAGACACAAGAATAAAATACTCGAAACGATCACTGTTGATATGTATCAAATGTGAGTATCATATAGGTCTGCACGTAGGCTTCCAAAGGATCATCAGAAATCGTGCGATTGGGCGCAGCGTACCTTGGCAATATTTCCTTTTCCCCTACACTTTTCAATATCAAATCGATCAAACTGAACAGAAAGCGAAATTTAATTTCATTTTCACACTTTATAGCGTTAGCTGAATATGATGTCGATTCCAATCGCCCTTACGACAATCAGAGACGCTATCAAAGCAAACATTCTTTACATGTAATCTTGAACTTGGAAACGCATTTAAAAGCAATCAAATCTAAAGATTATCTACCAAGCAATATTGCTGAAACGGAGGAATGTGACTTAAAGGAGATCAGGAGGTGTCATAACATGAACACGAAGCAATAAATGATGATGAGTATACAATTTTGCCATTACACCCTTATTATTTTAAGTGAGTTGGAAATGATACTAAGAATACATCGGGATTTCAATCTTATGACTTCGAATTAGAGTTGTAAAGCTCTGATACTTCCTAGCTATCAAGGAAACTGATCGAGCATGATATTGGCCATCAGGCTGAGGAAAGTTTCGTGAAAAGACGTGACCAGCTATTGTTTTTTTTTTTTTTATTCTTCTGATCATTTTCTGTATGCATGAAAAAATTATGACATTCGAATATGCAACAATCCTTATTTATACCATCGTGACCATTGTAGTGTTTGGTAAACTGTATTAGATATCTAAAGGAAAATCTAATCTAAACATACTTGGAGATATTTTTTTCCTATTATATTATGCTAGCAATTACAACAGCAAAACGGCATCAAGAGTGCTTCTCAGCATTATGAGATTTTTATGTATAAATTTGTACTTACTGTAGGTTACTTTCTTTTCAATTTGTTTAAGTGGAAAACCGTGATAAAGCATAGACGACTTCCAGTGAAACAAGGGTAGTCGGATAAGTTAACTCCAATTTTCAATAATGGAAAAGTGGGTCAGGTTCCCTCAATATTTGGCAAGCTGTCTCGGTTCTGAATTAAAAAAAAAAACAAAACTCCACAAAACTCCGTGAATAACTAGAGTAGTTCGCATTTCCCCCTACAAATATTGACCTGTCTTAGATCTTGAAGTGTTTTCAAATATCTGACCGGTTCCAGTAAAGACGAAACGTCCCTTTTCATTTGGTCACGTTGTCGTTGAATTTGATGAGACTTATTCCGAGCAGGTTTTTCATCAGAATGAACTGAGCCGAACTCACATTCTAAAGCGATGCTTTATGCGATGTGAGTATTTCTTATGAAATATTGATAATAATGCCTCCTCTTGACATGTCTTTTTCGCGTGTGTGAGAATAACAAATACAGATATTCTGTACGTATACATTCATGCGTGCTAACTCTTCGCACTTCTGGTTGGCTTGTAGGTTGCTGGTCACTATAAATGATCGTGATGATGTAAAGAGCATGTGTTTTATGACGTCATAAAATGCAGTTGGCCGGACGCGCAGTCTACCTTGTGCAGTCGGATTGAATAGACCCCCTCCCCTCCCCTGCTTCTATAAACACGAATGGGACTAAGCAGCTAAGGGGCCTGAAAAAGGCACCGTGTGTACAGGGGCTTAAATCAAACACGACGCGTCTGTTACAAAGAATTCCGAATCGACGAGCCTTGCCTTTTAATTGGTTCTAACAAGCCAGAATGCCGGTAAAGCAATTGCACTTTACAATCCAGGTCTCCTAACAAGATGGCGCCACCAAGGATAGATGGGCGAACCATTTATGTAGTCTTATCAGTCTCACAGTGTTAAAAAAAAAAGCCATAGACAACAACAAAACAAAAACGAACAAAACCATCCCATCTTACATCAGTTCGACAGTGGTAGAAAAATAGTATATGATAAAGTGTATTTCGTAATTGTCACATGTAGAATAGTTTGCATGCTCTGTCTGGTTGGGTTCACCTTCCAAAGTATTGTAAACGTACTGCTGCATCAAATCTTTTAAATGGTGGAATGTTTGATTATCATGGCATTAATATCACAAAATAGTCTCCTAGTTTTCTAATCCATCGTTTACCCATTCGTTGTGGAGAATGGTGCATTGCTTTTCCAAACCTTTATGATACCGCCCAGAGCACATTATAACTTTTTAAGTAACGGTTATTGTGCTGATGAGAGATTTAGCATTCCTGTGGGAAAAAAAAATAGAAAAAACCCGATAAAGACCAGCAAAAAAAAAAACGACAACAACAAACAAACAAACAAACAAAAAACATTAAACTTTGGATTTATAAGGAAAGGATAGAACAAATTATTCTTCTTTGGAGCCAACATTAATAATAGTATGCTTCCATAGACGATAACATACGAGATGTCACAGTAGATGTCACGTGTCACATGGTGTGTGAAAAACAATAAGCATCATATCAATAGCACTACATTGGGGGAAAATTGAATAGTATAATCCAATTGGAGTACACTTCAGAAAAAAAAAGTTTTGGGAAAACAAACTGAGCAGCGTTCACCGTGTAAAGGTAGGAAAAAACAAGAAATGAACATAAAAAAGACAGACTGTGTGAAAACCGTAGACGTATTCATACATCAAAACCTCGAGTTGAAAAGTATTGAAGCAAGAGTGTGAGTTAGCAGTGATTCTGTGAGGGATGTGTATTGAATGTTTTATGTACGTGTGTTCGTGTGGTGTTTTTTTTTTTTTTGTGTGTGTGTAAGTGTGCTTGTTCATGATTGCCTGTGGCGATACGTGTATGTAAGAGCCGTACGTTGTATTGAGCAGTCATCAGTTCCGCCTCTAGATGATGGACTTAAATACGAATCGTCACTCCATGTCAAAAAGAATAGAGCTTGTGATGTGCAATGGAAATTCCAAGGTCTGCATTTCTCTTCGCATTACCATTACTGTTTTTGTTATATAGAACAAAAAATGCTTAATCTGAGAAATGCATTTGCGCTTTTAGATTACGCTGATTTTTGTGTGTGTGTGTGTGTGTGTGTGCGTGTGTATTTCGAGTAAGAATAAGGTAGATTTTTTAGTACTTTTTTTTTTTTTTGTCTTGGTTCCTCGATGACCGATCTTGTTAGATAATCGAGAATCAAAATATCATTAAGGGACTGTAAATGCAGTGTCTCGATGGTGTAGTGTCGCATATCACGTTTCCAAAACGCATACATTGCTCGCCAGCAATTCGAAGCAGGTATACGGCTTACCAAGGAGGTACTAGGCTGCTCAAGGAGGTAAAAACACCACCATCCCCGTGAAATTTACAGGTTGGAAAAAAAATGGGGGGGGGGGGGGGTCAGTTGCAACACGATTCGAATGTGATACCTGACAAGATGTTCGTCTTGAACAACACCGTCGAGACTGCGACGGCGAAAAGCAACGGCTGAAAAATGAAATATTGAATGCTTAAACGGAAAAAAAAATGGGGATTGTGAGTTATTGATGAATATTAAATGGATTAGTCAAATACCGGTTAATGATTGGCTAAACACAGCCACGTGATGGAGGCACATTGGTTATGTTCGCCCATGGGCAGAAAATTTTTGTAATGTTCTCCCATGGGAAAACATTTTTACGAATGACAGACGGACCCGCGCACAGTGAATTTGACTCTGCGCGAGCGATCGAGTGCGTTGTGCTGGTGGTTGACGTTGACGTATTTGACTAACCCATATAATATAACAGATGATGACTTTTGTTGTCGGGAACATGTACCAAACGTTCCACCCTCAGGGTTTGAAATGCTATTTCGGGAGGCTATAAGTCCCTCGACTTCGTCTCGGGACTTATAACCTCCCTCAATAGCATTTCAAACCCTTCGGGTGGAACATTCGGTATGTTCCCTCCCCCGCCAGTCATCATCTATATAATGTTTCCTCTTCGTCCTACGCAACAAGTGGATTTTTTTATGGCCTACTTTATCTTGTTTATTCAACATTTCCCACTCCCAAACCAACAGACTTATACACAATTCATCTTAATCTCACCCAACAATGGAAAGAAGTCTTAAATGCGAGATTTTCAACGCTATGCCAAGATTTTGTACCTTAAAAGTAAAAGATTATTAAAGCTTTATCTCTTGCTTTCATTTTGAATATGCCTTGTACACCTTAGATTACTGAACATAACAATGCCGGAATTTCGGAGCGTGGGTATTTGTTCCAAGTTCATCGTGTCACTACCGACAACCTTGGATAGCGTGGTGGTAGTGTGGCTGCCCGGAAAGCAGTAGATGACAGGTTCGAATCCTGCTGGGTTTTTTTTTTTCTCGAAATGTTTTTTTTAAAGAATTATAGATCAGCAGTTGCAATCTTATGAATACATTTGTTCAGAGTAAGACAAACTGAAAAATAATCTTTAATAGCATTTTTTTTTTAATGGGAACTCTCCAACCATCATCCTGCTTAAGACTTTTTGAATGCTTGCCATGCAAGGCGCATGATAACCAAATAGCAATGCATTAAAAAAGAGGAACATGATACACGTGTATATTTCTTTAACAGAAATGATGGATCCTCATGTATGATTGGTAATCAGCTACGGCATCCTTTTGTCCTTAAACATCGTATTTTTCCACAAATAAAACCTTTCATTTTAGTGAAATGATAATTGTTTATTTTGTTTGTTTTTCTCATGTTTTGAAGTAATCAAACAGGCTGGAGGAACGCATGTGTAGGTCGCAAATTGAAATATGATGTGATCATTATTGGTGAGTGGCCAAAATGAGAACCTTTCACTCAAATTCTCAAATGCAGGTCGGGTCGATATCTAAATTACAAATACCTTTATAAAAGGAGTAGTGCTTAAGGTAACTTAGTTTGATTAGAAGGGAAATGAGTGAATGCGGGAACACTGAGGAGCACAAAATTATGTGCTCTTTTTTTAATAACATCATGGCATCAGTCATATTATAACTAATGTAATATATAATTATGACAAACTGGCCAAAGTATTCATGATGGCGTTGGCGTCCTTTATTTTCGTCAAGAGAGAAGAGAATATCTCGGGCGATTAGGCGAGCACTCATGATAATATCTGAGACTCTCTCCAAGCGGTTCTCACGTCTGTGCCATCGCGTTGATCACGTGACGACAGACACTCAAGGACGAGCACGAGAGGCTAGAGCCCCCGGGACAGCAGCGGGGAGGATATAGCTGGGAATGGATTTAGAATGGCTTGTCATCAGGACGTGTGATAAATGCAAAATGAGGTCACATAAAGCCTCTCATCGCCGGGGCGCCAATACAGTTACATATCGAGAACGAGATACGTGTGAGACGGGAAGAGAGATAAAACTTGAACGCTCTGGAATCTACAGACACTGACATGACTGATGTAAGCCAGGAAATCCTCTGCTCTCATCGTTTCGTGAAAGAAGTACACATTTCCCGGATAGTACCAATACGAACACACACGTTTCAAAAGCTGCGGATGGAGGCAAAATACACTACTGAAAATTACTATCATTTAATGAAACTGTTCAAACCTTCTCTTCCCCATACTTATAGACTTAAAAAGAGCTGGAAAACAATCAGCTATTAAGCATCCACATTAAGCTAAAACGGTCGTTTGATTTATAAGGATGTCCTTTATCTGTCACAAGAGAAAAAAAAATATCGTGAGATGTCATTTTCGTTGTATTTATGCCAGTTTTATCCCCCCCCCTCACTCTCCCCGTCTCCTTAGTCTTCTACACATATGATTATCCATATTGCTGTCACTGCAGGAGAGTCATACAGCCTACTTTTCACGGAGTGAAATCATTATGTGTATTGTCTGTGGCAGGCAAGGTCAGTCAAGGCGCCTTAGTATACTGACGTGCTGACGATGTATGGCAGCAGTTCGTGCAGCGCGACATTGCAGAGCTCTCTTTGAATTGGGTCACACTAATGAACATAAGGCACGTTCTCCTTATTCTGTTCACAACTCATTTTCTTTACCTTATGAATATGTGATACCCGAGTCATTCATAGAAGGTAATTGTGCATAGTGTCTGGAGAACACTTGGTTCAAGATGCAATTATCTTCTAATTCGCTCGACGCTTTTACTAATAGTGATTGACCTAGCTGACTAATTAATGTACTTCATCGATTGGTCACTTGACTTATTCTGATTTCTTATTACAGAATGATATCCAAATATGCAATTTTCCAGCCCTTTTATATCTCGTATATTTCATACGAATAAATGGGCAGAAAATGGTGTGACTTATTCTTATTTCTTGTTACAGAATGATATTCAAATATGCATTTTTTAGCCCTTATCTCGTATATTTCATAACGAATAAATGGGCAGAAAATGGTGGAGAAATTGCAAGCTTCACTGTCACAGACCACAATGTACATAACAAAATAGGCATCGCTGCATGTCCATATACATGTAATTATAGCGGAGAAACAAAATCATACAATACCGACATTACTTCCAGCCTCTGTATATCACATATGCGTGCAGTGTTTGGGTATAATTACAAATGGATATTAGATGTGTGAAGGAGAATAATAACACATAACACCCTCCTCTCACTTCTAAGCCGACGGTGGTTCTGATGCACTCAATACAATTGTTTTGTGCCTATGATGTGTACGAAGGAAAAGGAGACGGTGCGTTGATCGCGTCAAAATTGCACACTGCACGAAAAGAAGGAACTGATGATGATTAAATGAAGAAAAAAAAAGTGTTAGAATGCATGAGTTCGGCGAGCCAAGATGTCTGGCAATTCTCTGTTTTCGAGTGGATGAAGTGTCTTATGATAGAGACTTGTAATCCTCTTAAAGGAATTTATTTTCGGCCAACTCGAGTCGTCTCTGTCTCGAAATTCGATTAATTCGGGGCATTGCATTACTAGTTGTGAGCTGATAGATTTCCCTCCCCATCTCAGTGGCTTGTTGTCCTGGAAATTAACTTTTTTTTTTCTCTCTCTCTAAGTCCGGACTGTCGACGCCGATGTGCTTCTGACCATTATGTTCCCATTCCATATTTGTTATTTTCCTTGCTCTTTGCTTTGATCGTGATCCCTGTTCTATTGGAAAGAGAAAATTAGTTGTGATTCATCATGAAGGTGGATGTGAAAGTAAACTGTGTAGTGGGTTTTGATACTGCAGCTTGAACTGAGTCGACTCTGCATTAAAACACTATTTGCTTTGGTTTCATCTTTTGGTTTAGTCCCAAACAAGTGGTTTGCTGTATGTGCGCAAAGAGAACCCGTGTACGCGACCTGATGTTATGTGTGCTCTGAGTGCTATCTCACGCAAGCCTAACACCAATTCCAATGGCGCACAATATAAGGATCTTGTTAATGTTGTTGAGTCTGCAAATTCCGAGAAGTAGCTCTGACCAGCTTTCCAGATGAACATGTCATCTACCCCTTTAAAGCGCTGAAAATCATCGTGACGCTAACGTGGAAGCAAAGAGTAACTGCAGGCTAGGGGCCAAAAAGTCGGGCTGTGGTAATAGTTACATCTCCACTCTTTTTCCTTCCCTGGTAAGCCATAGATTCTCTCCAACTCAGAACTGCTTGAAAAGTATCAAAGACTTCACTTTGTGCATACAATGAGAATAGAACTTTGAATGTATCTTAATACCCAACGGAGACAGATTTTTTTTTTCTCCAGTCTCTCCCCCCCCCCCCCCTTCCCAAGTCTGATCACATCTTGCATCAACCTGTTACCCTATTTCCACCGGGAAATATGTCAAATGGTGGATGAAACGCACCGATGTAAAACACACGGGAGCACAAGTTGTCTTTTCCGCAGTTTCATCAGGCCGACACTCGAAAGCTGTGCATGCATAATTCATTGCCTAAAGTCAATGCCTTCCTTTCGCATGGCGCGTTTGAATGCCGCTCATACAGTCTCTGTATAAACTTGTTGATTCAGAGCACGTAGATCGCATGGAGAATGTTGAAGAAGGACACGAGTTCAACGCGCTCTAAATCATCACCCAGAGTGAATTCTTACACATATACAAGTTTGCGGTTTATGTTTTGTTTTGTTTTGTTTTGTTATTGTTTTTTTTTTTGGCGAGTTTGCATTAAAGGAAACCAAAGCCCAAACACAAGTGTGGATTGCGTGGCAGCATCAATAAAGTAGAACACATCATTCTGTCAGTGAAAGCTTGGCGAAATTTATACAATCGATTCAAAAGTTATGAATTCTATTGAAAGTTTCGGTGCAGTCATCGCTGGCTAAGGAGACTATTATTATTACACTCTTTCAGAGAGCAGGGGGAATGATATTACCTCTAACATATGATAAGTCTGCAACAAATTGATGGATTGTGTACTTTTTATGAATATAAAATTTTCTTGAATTCGCCCCATATTTCCTTTATATTTTTGTCAATAATGACATGATAGCACTCTGCTTATCCAGCGATTACGGCACTGAAAAATCAACAACTTTTGAGTCGATTGTCCGACTTTCCTCAAACTTTCACTGATGTGTTCTACTGACATTACTACTGCATCAATCCTCATTTATGTTCCGGTTTCTTTTCAACTAATTGTTTTTTTTTTGTTTGCTAAAGACACACCGACACACAGACACACACGCACACAGGAATATAGATATGCGTTACTAATTAACGTATATGGAAAAAAAATGCATGCAGGGAAAATGTATCAGTAAGGTTAGTCGATTCAAGAGTTACGTTTGGTCCATTTCGGCTATATTTTAATCATGCTGTTTTCCGTGCGCAAAAGGAACACGTGAGCACTTCACGAAGGTTTGGTACCATGATCATACATCGGTTTTCTTTCTTTTTAAATTTATGTTTTACCAAAGATTCATCGTGTAAAGTATAGAGGACCTCGACGGGCAGAAAGAAGGACACAACCATATTGATTAAGAGAGAGCGAGAGAGAACAGATGGGAGCTAGAAAGCAAGGAAGGGAGGAAGAGAAGAGAGGGAGGGAGGGAGGGGAGAGATACATATAATGACAGAGACAGATTTGGGTTGGTAGAGTGGCGGAGCAAGGCACATTGTATGTGAGATACAGAATGGAAGTGACAGAAAGGGGTAGAGGCAGCGTGCAAGCACTCAATCTACACGAATCATCACGTTCATTTGCTAAATTGAACCGGCCCCTCCTCCTCCGTTTCGAAAGAAGAACAGGCGACATGGAGACAAAAAGGAATGAAAAATCGCTTTCACACATTTACAGAAAAAAAAAGCCACGAACGCAACAATCGGTGAAATCCACTTCTCCTTTATTGAATCGACAGTGTGTGGACATAGCGTACGTACCTTATGAAAAACTGTAAATGCGATCAGAGATATTGGCACCGTAAAAAGGAATGATGTCTGAGTAAAACGCGTCCGACATCAAACAACAGGATCAAACAGGTTGAGGGATTCAACTCTGTCTCACGTGATCAGACCTACTGCTGACGGGGTTCTTGTGGGTGGATGGCTCTTGTACAAAGGCTCTTGGGAATTCATATTCTAGTGAGCATCAGGAGTTAATTTGTATGCCGTCACAGTTGTGCCTACTTTTCACCTGCTCAACCCAGATAAAATCGGTACTTTAGTGCTTACCCGAAACAAGGAGGTACTATAGTGAAATTGCGTTCACCAACTTGCAGGAAAACTGTTCCTCGAAATAGCGAACATCCCGTGGGTGCACCCACGAACATTGACCAATAATGTAGTCCCTCTTCTGTCGTAACATGACGCAAAGCAAAGCCGCGGGTAAATCTGTCAAGCGTTTGGTAAGACGAAATTGCATCAGAACAGATGTAAAATGATAGCGTCCAAACGGTGATGTCTCCACAGACGGGGTTGTCCAATGCAGTGACCCATTAAGTAAGCTAGATTCTCTATGCTGAAATGTTTCATGTGATAAAGTTTTTGTACAGTTTCCCAGCAGGTAATTTGGAACATAGATTTAATGATATTTTCTATAACTTTATCAATAATTATTAGCTACCCGTATTATTTAGCTGTTAGCCAATGTTAGCTATGAGCTATTTTTCAATCACGTTCAAGCAAAGAATCCAATGTTACATATGCATAAGCAAATACATGATTCAAAGCCAACACATTGTAGTATCTTACGTTGTTATTGCAGTCTCAGTGAGAAATGCTTCCATAATCAAAATCTCTCAGGAACCATGCAGTCATCGATAAACGTAACATATCATGTGTATTATTATGATCAAAATGCAATTTGGCTGTGAGTGTGCAGCGTAATGATCAGTTTCTTCTTAGAGTGAGCTGAAAGACGCCCTGAGAATACAAAACAAGTTAAGGCGTATTCATGGCAAGTTTCCGTGCTGTCTCTGGAGCGCCGGAAATTGCGTGCTTCGTGCACGACAATTTGGGTTCACAGACAGTATTGAAGACACGCACACACACACACACACACAAACACACAAACACACAAACACCCCGAAAACGGACGCACAACCCCACTAAAGATGTATTAAGAAACATGAGACAGCAAAAAAAAAAAAGAAAAAAAAAGATATGATTGCTACCTGTCACAACATTTTTTTTTCATCGTTGATTCCACTTTAACGTATAAACATGGCACAATGTGAACACGTTACAGTTTGGAAAATAATGTAATTAAAACACAATACCGCTTTTGTAAAGAAGGCAAAACTATGCCATCTCTTTAACACATAATACCGCTATTATGAACAGGGCAATTTCAAGTAGAGATTAAAGCAAGTAAATAATTATGCAACCTATTAGTACATGATGTTGGATAATATTACCCGGGGGACAAAAACAGAAGTGTCTATGCAATAAGCTAAATCTTACCAATTCTAGTGGGAGATACCTACTACTTGTGCGAGAAAAGTTCCTGTTTAGAGGGTGGTAGAGATAGACTGAGAGAAACATAACATAAAAGTATGAAAACACATACAAACGCATGCATATATAGAAGTACGAGTGGTCGTGCATAAACATACTAGAACGAACAAATTAAAGAACTACACGGATCGACGGTGCAATACGCACGTGCTGGATTATACATCCATTGTCATTTGAATCACACATTCATTATACATTGGGTTGTATTGTATGCAAAGAAACTTTGAAAGCAAAAATAGCAACAACATATACCCCCTCCACATGTCCACATTATTGTGTACTATGCTCATTTACTGTTCTACTTTGAATATCATAACAGATGCATATAGTGCTCAATATGCGCATATAGTGCTCAATATGCGCATATACTGACTGGGAAGACTTATGGGAAAGGAAGAAAACCCTGACTAAATCAACACGAAAAGACTGCAGTGATGCAATGGGTACATCTACGAGAGTGTACCTGGAGGTACCTACATCTGCGCGGAGGAACCAATATTTTCGTTTTTATTTTGCTTTGTATTTCACTTGATGAGGGCTATAAAGCGCAGACAATTATGAATTTCTGTAACTTGTATCGAGTAAAAAAAAAAAAAAAAACAGCAATAGAAGGATGGGTTAGACCTCTGTGACCCACTGAATAACGATGAATAAAATGTTCCATATACAGTAGCAACAGCTTTAGTGAATATGAATGGGAATCGGGTACACAATTAACAAATAATTGAAAGATGACATTAGCATCCAATTTTTGTCATATCCTTTGTTGTCTTCACATGATTATGATAATATCAGTTTACGATTTACATGATTAGAAGGTGTCAAAACCTAAACCACGTTGTTGTTTTAGTGATTGTTTAAAACTGGGACTCATAATCCCAAAATACTGGGTCATTACAAATAAGAATAATTTGGAGTATTCGTAATCTCTCTGTAAATGGCGAATACGGGGAGGGGGGGGGGGGTGCCTCGGTTCGCACGAAATGACATGACGTGTGGATGGATATGTGTTCGCGACATCCAATAACAATTACGCCAATACATCGTTAACCCCGTGATTTCCAGCACCTCGGATGCACGGGCTTTGAATAAACCATGCGCGTGACGCAAACGCCTTTGCCACCATAGTGTCTGCAAAGGTGAACGTGTGCCAATGATATGCTGAGGCCCTCCTCTCTTTAAAGGGAAGCGAGATGAAACATTATTTTTTCTTTTCTTTTCTTTTTAAAGCATATTCTTTTTTATACCTATTCCCATTTTTGGTGCTAATTCGAAGAGAGTACTTTAACACTGTGCATATATAGTTTGATAAAAATAGTCTGTAAAGAGCATTGAGATACTTTACAAGTGTGAAGTGCACAAAAAACTAGCTATTACTAATATTTTTATTATCATTATTATTATTATTATTATTATTATTATTATTATTATTATTATTATCATTACCATCAGGTCCTGGACGTATTGTGCTGCAGTGATCTTGTCGTCATCGTATATCAATCTTTCACCGCCGTGAATTCATTACATAATTTTGTGATTTTTTTTGCAGAAAGATAAGATGGAACTTCCATCATGAAATGATGTGCACAAAATCAGGGGGAAATGAAAGTTTCATTTTTTTCTTAACTCTAAACATGATGAAACATAACCAATGAACAGTTTATTCTAATCATAACATGATACAGTACCAAACCCCAGAAAGGTGGTGCCTGGCACTTGGCACGTTGCAATATAAAGCTATCTGACCGTCTCATTATATTGAATGCACCGTTTAGTACCAATGCAGTGAATGTTATGTGCAGAGATAAATATTTGGTGCAGATATTGTTACATACTAATGCCCGCAATAAGTATGGAGGGATAAAGTAAGTGGTAGAAAATGATTTAAAAAAACACAACAACAACAACAACAACAACAACAACAACAACGAAACAAACACGCCCGACGCTCATGAAATGTCCAGCAGTGAAGTCTTCTAGTACTCTAAAATCAAACAATTTCAACTCAAGGTCATAATCCCAACATGACGCTTTAACTTATATCGGTTATGTAAGCCAACTTTACCAAATATAGTGAATGACACAGGAAATACAAAATCAATGGTTCTCGACATTAACGATGGGTAGACCCTGCATCTTGGAAACAGATACCATTTGAATTTTAACCACCTGTTATACACACAAAGCTTTATAAACAGAGGACTAACTTCTTCAAAGAGGTATGTTATTCGTACGAGTAATTTCCCAACGAGCTTGTTCCCAACAACCAGAATGCTTGTCCGAGGCTTGCCTAACAAAGCAAAATATATTACCAGGCAGAATGGATTCTCTATACAAGAGTGATATTACATGAATCGGGAAATTAGATAGCTCATCACAATGTCTTTATGTGATAAACTATATAAAAGTCAGCTGTTGTTGTTGTTTTTTCTTTACATTGGTCTACATTGTACAACGCTCACTGACATGGTTGAGTGAAATCTAGATACTCACACCCACAGACACATACATTATTGATACGTGTTTACAAGCACATACATGTACACACATACGCGCACACATTCAACCACGCCCACACGCGTAATCTAGTACAGTATCCGCAAGGCACGCATGTTACCAATCATTACGTTTTCTTATCCCGAGGTGATTTTCCTCGTTTTTTGATGCTTCGATTTAGAAGCGTCGTGGAATTCATATTAAATCCCTGACATTTCAGACGATCTAAAAATATTTCTTCCAGAGTGGCACGCAATAACAACGAGCTCTGCAAATGACCGCCGTCGACTGGCAAGACAAAATCCAATATAGCGA
Source organism: Diadema setosum (assembly GCF_964275005.1). Classification (NCBI taxonomy): domain Eukaryota; kingdom Metazoa; phylum Echinodermata; class Echinoidea; order Diadematoida; family Diadematidae; genus Diadema; species Diadema setosum. Next base: position 19,884,060 of record NC_092703.1, on the reverse strand, counting down.
CATAGAGGTTGTGCACCTCAATGCAAGCAAATCTCATGGGAATAGTTCATGACGTTCATCCATGTGTAGCATTGTTAGGCAATATCAGGAGTGATTTTTTGCAATACTGCCTTGTTTGTGTTCATCCTTTCAGTCTTTGGCAATGAAATGCTCTAGAAATTGTAAAAAAAGAAAAAAAAAACAAACAAGTATAACTCGTCCATTCTTTTTCCCCTATATGTGCACACAATCAGTTATTCCAATATCATGAACTGGATTTCTTGTCTTCTCACCACGTACGGCCTGTATAAATGTTTCAAGCTTTAAGCAGTTTGAAAAGCGCAGTGTTCAGGTTGGTGACACGACATTTGCTCCTACGACAATTGCTCCGGTCGTATGTTCTCCAAGGACTTGGGTTTATAAGGGTTAGGGCTGTAATATGGTTTAAGGTTTAGTTTGATGTGAGGATTAGGATTAGGGTTAGGGTTATGCTTGTGGGGAGAATTATTGTTTGGTTGTGCGTGTAGATATTTCATGGAATTGTCGGAGGAGCAGATGTCATCCAGTATATTTCGAGGAATTATTTCTGATATATTTGAAGCAGGTTGCTTTCAGTCCCCTAAAGAGGTGGAAAAAAGGCTTGTCGAATAGGCAGCAGAGATTTAGTGCCAAGTAAAAAAAGTCATGGAGACAATTGAACTACAATACAGATACGATATAATATTATATACAGATACGATATAATATTATACAGATACAATACAGATACAATACAGATACAGATGCAGATACAATACAGATACGATATAATATTATGAACTCGTACATCCTGAATAACACCTACACTGTGTACACATAAAACGGTATTTACATATCAGTGTCAAGAAAAAAACAAAACAAAAGCATAGGGCCTAACGAAACTGATGTTAATTCCTTTTTCACTCTATAGTCTTTACTTTAACAGCTCTTTCTTGCATTTTTCGTGTGTTTAGTCCGTCGAGAGAGAGATAGCGAGAGAGAGAGGGGGGGGGGGGGAGAACGAAAAAAAAAGAGAGGAAGTGAATGGGAGGAAGAAGGGAAGTGTATGTTGAATCATTCAAATTCAAATTCAAATTCAAATTCAAATCAAATTGTGATTTCTAATATGGCATTTTCGACCAGGATTTTGACTTTAAGTATTTAAATCACTGTTCTGTTGATGGAAGAGGGAAAACTGAGTAATATTCACCAATCAGGTGTCTTCCCTTCATCCCTGGTCCCATACCGTGTGGTGTCTTTGACAGTTGAGATTTTGAGAAAGATCAATTTTAAAACCACGCACGTGGTTTTGTGTGTCGAGCCTATATTTATGTTACATATTTACATAGTATACAAATGTACATTATATATACATATATATATATATATTCTCCTTCTATCTCATAAATATAGGCCTGTAGCCTAGCTCGGAAATAAAGTGCGGTTGGCAAGACTACGTCACTGGATAATCTCTCCTTTATTCATGCACTTATACGTATGGACATCCTACCTTCGAGTAAAAAAGATGTTGTACCACTTAGCATTTACACATACTTAACACCAAATATTCCCACATACGCACACTTATAACAATATGGGCCAAGTAACGTGCGTATGTGTATAGTATGGGAAACACGAGCGAACATGACAGTGTAAGTGCGCAGCTTCAAGGCGCCAGCTTGTACGATGCTTCCACCTGAGAAAGCTGGCCTCACGACATATACACTGTATTGCCCTGCGAAGTGCATAGCGGTCAACAACATGAATGAGGCGACCCTATACGCCCACAAAACCACATTATCCCCTAATCGAGTTATATGCTCTTACTCCGTAAGAGCAGGAACTACGTACGTCTCTAGTCTTCTCCGACAGACCCTCCTCTCCCCTCTGGAAAAACAGAAAGAGTGACACTTCAGATATTTAGGATGATATAACTTATCTTTAATTGTTTTTCCCCCGACTGCTTCGCCCGACTGCATGGCCATTAGAACAATTTTAGAGCACTGTTTACGATTGCCGATCTTGTGCTCTGGTATCAGCTTTTCTTCTTGTAATAGCTTTCTCTAAACATTTCTGTGTCACTTCTAATAGTCAAACTAATTCTCATGATATGACATTTCTGCAGACAAGTGAAAGTCTACATGCAGACAGCAACTTTCTTATCTTGAAACCTATTAACATCTTTGATCAATAAACTGAGTGTAAGATTCTGATGTATAGTCTCTCCCTTAACGTTGTGTTTTTTTTTTTTCATGATGATACACATACTATGAGGGTGTAGAATTTGCCACAGAAATTCTTCTTTTACACTCCAAAACATTGTGTGACAAATATTTCACGTGTTTAACTTCGACCAGGCACAGATGTTTATAGCCTTTGATAATTATAATGCATGTAAATTCCCTCCTCAAGAGAGTATACAAAATCCACGTAGAAGAAAGGAAAAAATAAAGATAAAGAGAGAGAGAGAGAGAGAGAGAGAGAGAATAAGGGAGAGAATGGGAGGGAGAGAGGGGGAGAGGAGAGGTCCCCGTAAAAAAAAAAAAAAAAAAAAAAAAAAAGATTATCCTGTGTTAGTGAAACGCTGTTACATTCTTGTCTTCCATGGAAGCAAAGACTAGCAGTGCCTCCCACGGGGCCATGTGAACATACATCCAATGAAACGCTGTGCAAACGCCAAAGCAGTGTATGGTGTGTTTGTGTGTGAGTGTGTCCTGTACGCCCAATACGCCTTTACAACTCGGCGGGCGTAGGGTTACTGTGGAATACGGCCCGCTCCTGAAATAACCTCAGCAGCATGCATTATGCTGAAATGCCACGAGACGTTCGTAAACGAGGCATAAATAAACTTTAAAAGGTAATAACAGCGCGCAATACTAACAAACAAAAAACAAGCCACATACACAACAGAAATAACTACAAGAGTCTCCACGGAATCTCTGATCAGCGTTGGTCATTGTCAGTGCTTGCACAAAATTAGTGTTTTAACTCAATTTGTTGGGAATCGCCCATGGGGAAAAGCAAAAAAAAAAAAAAAAAACACACACACACACAAAAAGCTGCCCCTCATTACACACAAAAAAGAGCGAGAAAGAATCTATACAGATTTCCCCATTGGACATATTTTTCCCTAAAATTTGATATGTTCCTAGAGAAAGACCACACATTTACGATGTTTGCTATCTACTATACATCCTCAATGTTATAGCAGCAAACAACTTTGTCTTTCTCACGTACAGTTTGTTCTAAGATATTGATTTGCTATCTTTTAGTAATCAGATAGATCCAATCATAATTATGATTTTTTTTCTCAATTTGCGGTACAATAATCTAACTAACGCAATTATATACAAATGTATTTTGCTCGAGACAGTATATACGACATCTTCGGTGTAGCTTTTGATGTACTGAATGCATTCCTTGAGCACATTTCCTGACGTGATAACCAGATTATCCATAGTCTTGATGCAGAGACTTGCAAGTATTATTTTGTCTCAAAAGATGAAAAAAAAAAAGTTTCAAAAGAAAGAAGAGTATTGAGCATAAAAGTATTATCAACTCCTGAAAATAGGGAGCAGATTCAACGACCGCTCAGCATCTGGCATGTAAGTTACGCTGTCAACTAAAATTTTAATTAGGTTCAAATGTTAGCGATTGTTTCACCCGCATGAACCGTCCACGGTAGACAATGTGGAAAAATGAAAACACAGTCTTTGAGAGTGTGTCGCAGGCAAGAGTGCCAATGGAGCGAAAGGGCAAGTGGTGTATGGGATACTACAGCTATATTATGGTGTATATACACTGGACTCATACACGATTATTAGCATACAATGGCAGGTTGTATGGATGTGGATAGCGGATGTAAACGAGCTACCTGACATTATCTTCTCTCTGCTGCAGATAAACATATATCTGTTATTTTCCCTGAAGAAGAAAAACAGAATAGGCATACAGTCATGTGCTACTCTTAAATTTCACTATATACATACAAAAAAGTAGCCGCTTGCCGTGAATTACATTGCTAGTTTCACACTCTGATGTAAATTTTGACACTGCTCTTCTTTTGAATACTACATGTTGAAATCATCGCGATAAATTGATAAAGTCGCATAGAAGTTGAGAAAACTGCAAGGGAAAATGATTCCGTTGGAAAAAAAAAATAAATGAGACGTTTGGCATTCATGAAAAACAGATTGAATGTTAGCTGCCACCTGTCCGGATATCACAGCACAGAGAATAATCTATTCCAGTTTTATTACGTACGCTTGATTGCTTCTAAACTTTAAAGCCAATTTTCTATTAAAAAACATAAAAACATTATTTGATTGATTAATGGTTTGTCGATCTCTTTTATTTGGTATCTCATGCGATCTTTTCTTTCATCTAATTTATTCACCATTTCTGTTCCATAGAGTCAAATATGCACAAATTTTGCACACAACCCTATGAACAGGTAATTAATGTGGCACGCAGAGAGTTGAAACCACAGCTCCCATGTTATGCCTGTTTGGGTAGCTTTTTAACCCATTCCCTACGGGAACCTGGCGGCCTGTGTATAAAATCTATGGGGATTTCAGAATTCAGCATGGAACTGGTTAAGTTTCAGTTGATTTCACCTATTAATTTCTTTCTCTTTTTGTGAAGTCCCGAACAGTAGTTTCTTTCCGGCTTTCTTTAAATGAGACACAAAGTTATTAAGCATGGGAAATGATCACTGGCATCAGGCGAACTTTAAAACACACTTTTGTCACGATTTTTGCCTTCAAATAAAATTACATGTGGCCAACTATCGGCTATATTGCATTGCGCCTTTAAACGAATCCATCCGCCTGACCCGCCGCGCATTCCGGAGAGGCCTCTTGTGTTTACTACGCATTCCGTACAACGAAACTCCTTCTCCTATACACATACTACAGCTTGGCAGTGAACAGTTGCAAGCTTGGTTTACCCTGCGCACGAAAACGCCGTATATCAACAGTACACACTCATTCGATCGTGGCTGTATGACGCTGCACCCCATCTCCCAAACGAAAGGTCGGCGCGGGACGAAAACGAAATGTATTGGAGTCGCAGTGGGTGTGTATGTAGCTGCTTCCTATATCAACTGTAGAAGATCAAGTCAAGCTCTTGTCTCCAAATGCTTTCTCCCCACCCCACCCCTTTCACTCCTCCAACGGTTCGATTTTGAAGTTTGCATGGCGAGCTTGATTTCTTGTCGCAAGTGTTAGTGAGTTTCAGTGCAAGCTGTATCAACACATCAGAGGAAGTGATTATGCGCCGGGGAAAGACTACTGGAACATTATTCTAAAACCAGCATGCATTTGTGCTGTGTCGCATGAACGCATCTCCCTACTACTTCAGTAAACACTGGTATTAAAAATTGAGCGTCCGAAAAACAGTCAATTTCCCTCGTATTACCCTTTTCCTTTTCTGACCTTTAAACCCACTATCATGGACATTTATTTAAAAAAAAAAAATCTGTCTCACATAATATCTGCTGAATGATTGTTAAGACAAATATTACGAGATTTTTAGGAAGGCCTATTGTATGAAGAAAGTAGAACTACACAAAGTGTAGGACCAAAAACAGTGATGAAGCTGTTGGTATGACGTCACTGAACTGCCTCTGGTTATGGCAAACAACGAGTTCTGCTGGAGATTCGTTCGACTTTAGAGTTGCAAGTCAGTGAATTTGATAAAACACTTGTCTGCATGTGTGTCTATGTGTGCGTGTGTGTGTGTGTGTGTGCGTGTGTTTGTGTGTCTCCCAGATTGGTTAAATCTCTCGTATACCCACGGCATTAGGAGAAAACGCTATATATAGTCAATGACAGTTAAGCTGACACTCATCTCCCCACAGATATGGATAAACTGTGAAAAATCACCCCATTGAGCTGATTAATTTAGACTCTCGTTTGGATATTTCCTGAATATAAAGTAGCCCATCGATGACAATGCAGGGCATCATATCCAAAATCCTTTGCCAGTTTTCGTATACTCGTTTAAACGAAGGTCAGTCGTTATTCAGGTATTTTTTTTTTGTTCATACTATCGATGATTGTGTATTCTCAATACATTGAAATACTGGCTATGTGTTTACACTTACACAGTGTAACAATACCGACACTGTTATTTTACATCATTATATCTACGTAAGATTATTGAATGTCTGGGAATAACTGTTGTTTCCAGGCATGGTAGAGTGATGTTCTGTGCATTTCGTTTGCTATGTTTACATCCCACCCGTTTCTAAGTACTGGCAAAAAAAAAAAAATAACGAGAGAGCGTTGACGCAATGATGTGAAATCACATGATCATAGTGTTGTACATCGAAAACCGTCACTAGTACACTGTATTAATACGTACCTTTCCCTTCAACGCACTCCTTCCCTATGTATAGGGACATAGACTGGTTGCATTATCAATAATATGAATCTGCTTTAGTGCGATAGAAGATTACGGTATCATGCCACGAGAGAAAATGACTTGCAATAGATTGCCACAAAGATGAGTTAATCTGTAATCATTGAAGTATTGACACTTGGCACGGGCAGTGCGGCAAATGAAAGGTGTTACAGGACAATGTTGAGCCAATTTATATATTTCTACCCCTTTTTTTTTCTCTCTCTCCCTCTCTATTACACAGGTACAAATACACATTACCCTGGAGAAAGTAGTAAAGAGGCATCTTGAAAAAAGTAAAGTTAATTATTTCAAAGTTAAGTTAATCAAAATATTGCTGTACAATCTGCATAGTCCCTATGTTGTGTTTGTTTGTTTTTTTTTTTCAATTCAGTTTCGGTTTGAATTTAAAAACAAAAATACATTAAAAGATTTATACTTTTATCAAAAGATATCATCGACATTCTTAAGTCTGGTATAAAACCTCACTTTAGGAGAAATACTTAATCCTTAACTTAACAAAGGTTAAAAAAAGGCTCCTTTCCTGACATTTTCTCTCGGAATCTCTTTATCTAACTGATTTTGTTATCATCGTTGTGGAGCTTAAGGAGCTTTAGGAAGAACGCGATGAATTGACTTGAAAGTCAAGTCACGGCCCAAAATCCCCCATGGCATGTGTAACTCAGTGTCACAAACACGGACTTGGCGCCGTATGCACTGGTATGACTGTTGTGTCAAAGGTGCAAGTCTGTTTGGTAACCTTTCTTGTTTCGTGTCCAATATTTCTTCTTATTTTCAACAGTTTTGCAACGACATGTCGAAAGGGCTACTTTAAGTTTCGTTAAAGGGAGAATATTATATTCAATATATTGATACAATCTTGATTTGATAAATGCGGCAATATTAGTAGTACACATCAGTGAAGTATGTTCAAAAGTAATGAGTTTTTACAGTTTCGCTGGAAGAAGCCTACAACAGTTCGCAACCTCAAGTATGGAAAACGATAAAAAGAAATTATAAAGAAAATTCCACAAAATTTATTTCTTTCCGTGGAAAATACGCATTCCCTCCTCTTAATATACTGGCATGGCATACCATATGTTAAGGGTAACATAATTCACGTTGTTTTCTGAAAGACCAATACCAAGTCAAATGCTTTTACATTGTGATATAAAAATTAAAGTATAATGGAATCCAAATGTACAGTTTATGTGGGTTTCATTCTCCTTATAAGTTGTCGCTTTCAAGTTGTTCTACATCTGATGTGTTGTTTCATTTTATCAGGTCCATGATAATATAACGTCTGATCAATTTTTGTCTCGACTTTTCTATTGCACAATAAAATTCAACGTAAAAAGGTGTTGTGGAGAGCCAGAAACCGTAAAGCTGTATATGTAAGTATAATAATCAACAACAACGACGACAGCAATAACACGTAAACAAAGAGCGGGGGGGGGGGGGGGGGGGCATTTCATGAAGCGTTTTGTCCGACAAATTTGTCGGACAAATTTGCTCCCAGCCAAAACGCTTCGTGAAATCCCCCCCACCATAATTCGAAACAGCAATACAAATGTTTTCACAAGGGTAAACTTTTTTTTTTGTCTGCGTGTTGGTGTGAGTAAAAATAAGGATGCCATATCACGACCAATATCGCCCTGAAATGACATTTTATTTAACTTTTTGTAACAAAGGCATTCTGATTCTAGAAGGATCGTGACAATAATTTTTCTGTTGACATTTCAAAAGGACCCTTTAGAATGTACTTTTTTTAAAAGACAATGTTCGTGCACTTAATTCTGGATGACTGCTTATAAAGTTTGTACAGTGTGAGCTTTTAAGGTTTGCTTTCAGAGCGTCTTTTGTATATAGAGTTACTTGTTATCATTGGTCATTATTGTGATGAAACTTTTGGCAAATTGATGAATAAGAAATCACACATTCATTAAAATTGGCAAGATACATCTTTGACATTGCAGGAGATTCTGCCCTTTTACTCAGACTAATAACAAATCCCAAACATTTCAAGAAGATTTAGGCCTGCAAAAGAACAAGGAAGATTTAGGCCTACACAAGAACAAGAGGTGGATGTGTAACGGTTTTTACGCATTTGAGAAGAAATTGAGTAAGAAATATGTTTGCTTTTATGATTGTCACACAATGAGGTAGATGCTCATTCATCGTTCATATCCATGCATCCATGAAATTATACTTTAGATATTACATTCACTGGATTTGTGTGGGCTCGCTGCCACCTTTAAGGCGCGCCCCCACATTGACTTCAAACTGGGCAACTTCTTATTTTCGTGTCACGTCACGTACGGGGGGTCCCTGCATGTAATGCATCTTACATCGACGACGCATAAGTCATATCACGTGTGATGACCCGCATGAAGAATGGGCAACACGCGTGCGGAGAGTCGCACTTTCTGAACTGTAATGGCGATGGGTTTCAGATCTTCGACGAACCCATCAGTCTTGGGTATGTTGAACAGTTCTCCTCGTTGATTTGGAAATGTGTGAGTGAGTGTGTGAGTGTGTATATGTGTGTATGTGTGCGTGCGTGTACGAGAGTGCATGTATAACTGAAAGACTGAAGGCTCTATATCGCTGAACAATTTGTCATTTTCTTTTGATTATTTTTGTTTTCCTTTGACGTTGAATTGGAGTAAATCTTCTCAATTCACTCATGTTACGTAATAACCGCCCGTGCCCATTTCGGAGCCCAATCTAATGAGTAAGGCAAAAGAGCGAAATATCAACTATAATAATTCTGCAACGGTCTGGGGTAGCATTTTGTGACGATTAAGTTGCTGGCGACAGCCCTATAATCACGAGTTACGAAGCCCATTTTGGTAAAACTCGAATTCTCCTTGCTTTTGTAGGAATTATAGGCTCCAGACTTGTGGGAGTGAAATGAAATAATGACGTTTTATGCAAGATATCGAGTAATATCTCTTGATCTATTTACCTAAAAATGTCAAAACGCTGGATATGGATGGAGGTGAATTGAGTGTATTTTGAAGAAAAACAAAAAGACAGGAAAAAATAAATTCCACCATGACATTTCATTTTTGAGATGTATGAACCAGCAAAGTATCAATGGAAAGCGATAAGTGTAGCAATTTACATCCCTGAGTAAACGTTCGTGACTGACGAGTATGATTATGACTATTCATGCCGCCACCGCAAGCGAAGGTCAGAACCGAGAGGACTGCTGTATCCGTGTTTGGGACTACGGCGCTTTTTGCATACGATCTATACTTCTATGGGATTATGACTGGCGTTTCAGGACTGGACTCCCCCTGAACCATAAATATAGCAAATCTAGTAAAGTCTTTTAGAGTATAATTTGACAGGTTCTGTGTTTCTGAAAACCACCTGCCTGGAGAAGTGAATATAGGGAACGTTTTAATGGTGGCGATGCCATTGAGTGCAAAATATTTGACACAATATCGTCGATGTTCTCAGCTGAGAGATAAATATATAGACAGACAGATACATGTATATATATATATATGTATATATAAATATAATATATATATATATATATATATATATATATATATATATATATATATATATATGTATGTATATATATTATATATATATATATATATATATATATATATATATATATATATATATATATATAGAGAGAGAGAGAGAGAGAGAGAGAGAGAGAGAGGGTGGGGGAGGGGAGGTCCCAGGCCTCTATATTGGCCTTTAAGCAATCACGAATCCTAGCAAAGAAAAAACCTCGACAAGGTTTGGCGCCTGCCGAATCAAACCGTTGACCCGCCCCATTAAAGCGTCAAATAAAGGCAGAGTGTGCAGATGTTTTTTGTTGTGTTTAAGGAATCGCTGTGTGGGGGTGACATTTCGATTGTGATCAGCATTTATATGATGACACATTCCATAGATTAGGTGGATGCTCGCTGCATTTCAGAGTCTTCCTCTATCTGGCAATGTGTGTTATACACACGTCCGTGTCATAAATAGCAGCTCATGTCTACGTGAGACGCTCAAAGGAATACCTCTCATCATGGGCAGCTCATGTATTCGTCTGCCAAGTCTCTCCCCCTCTATCATCCTCTCTCTCTCTCTCTCTCCCTCTTGTAACCCCTCTCTCTCTCTCCCACTTCCCCTCTCTCTATTTCATTCTCTCTCTCTCTCTCTCTCCATCCCTCTATCTGTCTGTCGGTCACTCTATCTGTCTCTCTCACTCCTTTGACTTTCTCTCTCTAATGAGGCATGAAGAAATGAGCGTGGTATTTACTCTTCCCGGAATGAATCAGTGATAAGGAATGACCGGGCGGAAGTCAGCAGGACAATTATCTTCCGTGTCAAAACAGGCCTGACAGACGTCATAGTCACAGTGAGAATTAAGCGAAGATGTTCGTTTGTTTGGACAACATTCCCGTCCATTCGCGTCAGGAAATCGCAAGATAGGTCTCCTCGATGACGAGGCGACGTGTCTTTTTACCTTTGCATTGTGCTGCATGTTGTGTCAAGACAGTAGCTTTCGTGAATCCATGCACATGTCGTATCATCTACGTCAACAGTAAAGGCGACACAACCTTCATGAAACAATCTTCCATGAGGGCATACCTATCTCCAGTTATGACGTGTATGGAAAGCTATAACGTTTTCCGGAATGAATACAAGCATAATCTAGACAATTTTAACTGTTTAGTCCTAAACCTATAATGGTGGGACTCTCTCTCCGCGCGTCTCAATTTAATCTTGATTCTACCTTCTAAACTCAAGGATGACTTTAATTTACAATCACTATCACCTCACAAACACGTTATCAATCATGTTGTTTTCTTTTGTTGGATTTACACGCTAGTTTTGTAATCGCGATTGCAATTATGAAAGAGGGTAAGAGTGCTTCCAAAATTGTCAACATACGTCTATTAGTTTGATCTCGTAATTGGACTGGGAAAAATGTCATGATTGTGCGTTAGTAATGTAAGCGATATTAAAGAACGGTCTGATTAAACGGATTTATTCATGATTGAAACACTTTAGTGTTTGATGTATGGTTCAAAATAGATTTTGCTGAAAACAAAGAAAACCTAAAAACCTTCTCTGAAGCATAACATGTGATAAATGTATATTCTGCCACGAAAATGGAGCAGAGTTGGTCCGTTTTCACCACTGACTGCAGGTTGAGTTTTGCTGTGTACCTTGATACCATTCGAAAAATGACCCATTGCTTTGAAACCATGCTTTTCATTAGTAATCTTTACCACAACGAGGTAAAATATATTTGGAAAATCTCTGAACTTTGAACAAATAAATAAGGGTAATCACGTGATCGGATCATTTATTCATACTTTTTTTGGTGAAGCAGAGAATAAGGTCAACTGATGTCTAGTGGCTAATGGCGACCTCAACGAGCCGGTTGACCAATTACAAAAATATTTATAAACCTACGTGATCACCGGACAGTGATATACAGCCAGCTTGTCGTAAATCAGCCTCTACCTGACTCGGTCGAAGAGCTCTTCCTTCATGGCCGAGCTGGTGCCCCGCACGCGACGGACGGGCAAATAGATACATAAATAAAATTCTAGCGGGATTACACTGACCATGGCCGTGATCTGTTTTACGTTGACAGCCTACCCATCAATCTTCGCTTCATGGCCCTCCTTCGTGACAGATCCGCCATCAAAGCATATCACTTGAACCGCCCCCCTTGAATTTTGGGTTTTGTTTTTGTTTGTTTTTTATTGTTTCTTAAATCCCAGATCATGGAGCATTCTCCGTAAATCAACACACAGAGGAAGAAAAAGAGAAGAGAAAGACAACGGTAAATCTTTGTCCCGTCAATTCTAAAATGCAAACTAATGCAACGACGGCTGATTGCAGATGTATACAAGCAAGACCAAGACCAAGTGAACTGATAGGCCGTTATATCCCTCGGTATAGCATGTGGTTTTGATGGTTCATGGATTTTCATCATGTCCAGCTCTTTAAGCACTCGTTACAGGATTTGATTGCTGTTTTATTATCAGTAATCACGTCTTATTTATCTTCTTTTTTTGCTACAGTATTCAAGTATTCAACCTTAATCCAAACAGTTTCAATTTTCCTTGTTTTCAACCATAAACTTAGTCACACTTTGTGACTTTGTAATTTGAAAGTGCACTATCATCATGTACTCAAACGCTGACCATTCCGTGGAATTAACAACATTCTCTGATCGAGGCTAAACGGTAAAAATGTCAAAACAACATGCGCACGTGCCCCCAACCGAAAAACAGATCGATAGATGTTGCTGTATTGAGCAGGAATACATCCTCTCCTATTATCAGTTTAGCCTGCCTCAGAACAGACGAGGATATAATATCAAGCTTGTATATTGAAAAAAGAACAATTCATTCCTGTTTTCCCCACAGAAGTAGAGCTGCCAAATATGCCTAAACTTTGAGGTCGAAGCTAAGCCATGATTATTAAATCAACTCAGCAACTGCCTCTGAGGCGTCAAATATTGTACGTAAGCACGGAGTCAATGAAGTGGATGACATTCAATTGACAGCGTTTGTTTTTCTTCGCTGAGAATACTTGTACCATTGCCTGATGAGCGTGTGACTCGAACGTAAACCGTGCATGTAGCTTTGGTGAAAAGTACAGCTACCTGCGCCGTTTTTTGAAGCAAGGAGGGAGTAGGTTTTGCAACATAACCTCCTGAGGGGGAAGAATGGGATACATCTCAGAGGGAATTAGCGGAAAAGGGGACAAAGAGTGGAGTTACCTTGACAGCCTGGTTAGGGAGTGATGGCAGGATTATACCCCCTTTTCCACTTAAGTCCCCAGATGGGTCGCTCCTAAACACGGCGCATCAATGATTTTCACTGAAACATCTTCATGGCGCGCACGGAGGTGAACACATGTCTTTGTCATATGGGAGCTGCCATAATTCTTAAGGTTCCTTGAATTATCGCGGCTCTTCGGAGGTCAGTCGCAGCCTGCCAACTTTTATACTCGCGGCCATTTCTCGCCAATGACGTCAGATTCCCGTCCACAGGAAATGCTGTTAAAAGGAAGAAGCCCTCATAAAATGTCCAGAATCGGGGCGCCTGAAATAAAGATAAGTCAAATGTAGTTTGAATGTACACCTTGAATTATATGATGGGGTCAAGAATAATTCCTCTACAAACTCCGTGTAATATCAAACATCAGATAATAAGGAAAGAAAAAATGTTAGCGTCTTTGTAAAAATAGAATCCATGTAAGATACGTTGGAGATTGGAAAAAAAAAAGCTTTATCACTCCATGGACACTTCTGCCATCGCACGAATGACTACAAAGGTGTCGCGAAAGCGACGACCCTACTCTCGTAACTCCTTGTTAACTTTTACTTCACATAAAAACTGATAAAAAGAAAATCACATGAGCCAATGAGAACCATCTTCTGTCGTCTTTGAAAATTAAATGGTATAAAATAATAATTATTGTCTACATATTTATTTTTATGCTTGCTGGTCTGTTTGTTTTTGGCTACGAACGCAAGGGGATCTAGCAATATGCTACAAGTCATATTCAACAGGTTGCTGTAGGTATGCTATATGCAGGATTAATGCATATAGCACACTTGCTATGATGCTGACCTCAGCGATTGAACTCGGGGAGTTTCAACTCCTCGTGAAGGTCTCAAGTATTAAACTGAAATGCACCTTTGACTGATCTGTGTGGTAGAAAAAAAAAGACATAATGGGATGTATACAACGTCTGTCTCCATCGCGCTTTCATCTTTTTGAAGACAATAGAGACTGGAAGCTGTCTCTTTCGGGGCGATTATCGCGTCTATATCCAAACAAATCATTCTAAGTGGTCATCTGGTCTCATCAAATCGAAATCATAGAGATGACAAACCGATCCCATTAGTTAGTAATAGACATGGTCATGAATGGAAACAAAGTTAAAATTTACCCTGTTTGATTATGATCCATAACGTTCACTATGATTATAGCACTACGCCAAGTTGGAAAGAAAACAAAACGGTAAAATACTGGCGATACCGCTAGGATCAATCAAGAGGAGAGATACAGACCAAGGCTTCCCACTAGAAGGCCAGAGTTGTTGAAATAAAGAAGCAAGTACATTCAATGCGATAAGATTTTTCGAAGATGTCACATCTCACATCATTCTTATGAGTATTTGGTTTCCTGTTAGTATTAGTAAGGCTGTTAGTCTCAATTCCTTCCATATTGGTGAGCTAATTCCACTTTTATTTCATCATTTTATTTCCGTTGAGAATGTCTATATACAGTGATATATGAAGATTGTTAAGTGTATAACGTGATATTAATTTCATGGTCATAGTTGAAGCGATTGCTGCACCATTATGGATATGCAACACTGAATTATTTCACATTTCCCCTTATGGCTGTGAGGCAGGTTGATAATTCCTAGTGACCATTAAATCGTCAAGTATCATGAAGAAGACCAGCAGAGATGTAATTTTGTGTCGGTCAAGGTTTTTTGGTCATTTCCCGCGGAGAGTCATTCTGTCGTCGACAAGTCGAGGACGACTGGAGTGATCCTATCAAAATTCCCTTTCACGGCTCATCAGTTTTTCGGCCTTCCTTTTCAAATGGCGTCCGTGCAACGACCTGTGTGCTACTTATACCATATGTCTTTCGATGACCACTGATGATGGGGAACGTTATTTTTGATGAGGATAATGTTCAAAGATACATGTATGCTGTTAAAGTTCGTCGCCTTTTAAAAATCATCGAAAGACGAAGGGGGAGAATTTAAACTACGCTATCGCGTTACTCTCGATATATTGAATAAGATATTACCTGCCATAA
Organism: Diadema setosum; assembly: GCF_964275005.1. Taxonomy (NCBI): domain Eukaryota; kingdom Metazoa; phylum Echinodermata; class Echinoidea; order Diadematoida; family Diadematidae; genus Diadema; species Diadema setosum. Next base: position 19,868,839 of record NC_092703.1, on the reverse strand, counting down.
TCTACTGTAGAAAATATATAGTTACGTTGCCTAAATTACCATAGAGGCTTCGAACAGTTCCCGGCAGAATATCGTTCGTATTGCTTTTTATGGTCCACCGAGTTCGATGCCACAACTTTACGAGCGCCATGTCGCATGATGTTGGTTCTAGCTCCTCATCAGCGTAGCTGCTTTTGGAGGATATGCACTGATTGACACGGTGCAGGCCCCAATAGTTGTATTGCTGATAGCCACCAACACACTGGGATGCTATTGAAATCCGTATGTTGTTTAAATCGTTGTTTAGCTTCTACAACGGCATTGCTCATCAGCTGAATTAATTTCAGTTTACTCATATTCAATCTTATATGTTAATTCTCCTTCCGCGTCATGGTCTGTATAAACACTTGTCTGTTCAGTTTTATCTTTTTGGCAATTGATGGTCAAATACTTTGGATGTGGGTATAGACAACAAAATGGTTTAAACAATAACAAAAGCACATGTGTTTCACATACGGACAAGTATTTTCAACGCAACGCCATGTGGCATAAATGGTGAGTTACAAAGACACCATCACCATAAGTGTTTGATTTATGCATGATCCGGCAATAAATCCCCAACACAGATCCATACGAATCCGTTTCGATTACGGACACCAAAAACCATCCAGTTCACTGCATGCATAAAACGGAATACAGAACTCGATGTACAAATCAAATTGGTGTCATCCGCTTACGATAACGTCGTACATTTCAAGTAGCCCTGCAAATTTCAATTTTCCCATGGAAACAAGACACAGGAAATGATAATATGCTATGTTTGCTCCTGCACATGTGCTGTAACTTACAGACTACACCCTGTTCTTGATAACTAATGCACGATTTCAAGATAGACTACATCAGTTCGATGTTATATACATGAACGAGCTGATAAACAACTTCTTGTTTCTGTTCTCGGTCATTTCTAGAGACGTTATTTAGACAGCGTAACATTTTAAGCTCATGCTTAAGATCAAAGTTTGTTTAAAGATTTGGGAACATAATTCGAGTGCGTAGGCACATACAATTATTTCTCGTACTTGAGAACTTGATCGTTGATAGTACTTTATAAAAAAGACGACAACAAGAGTTATTAGTCAGTTTTAATGCAAGGACTCCGGCGCACAAGTCTTTGCGCTAGTGGATGAAGGTGTCACGACCAAAGACCACCATCGCAGCTGAGCATGTATGTGTACCTTCCATCTAAGTGTAATGACCTTTGGTCGAGAACATGACAGCTGCTGAACGAAAACTTTCGAAAATGCATAGGATTTATCAAAAGGCTTTAAAAAGAGCAAGATTGAATACAGTTAAGGTGAGAGTTTCATGATCAAATCTAAAGATTAAAATTCTTATGGTATTCCGTCATACCTTCAGTATCACCCCACCGAATGGTTTATTTACAAGGAACGATTTGTATATCGGAGCCATCTACTTACACTCACTGCACTTCCGACATAAAGACAAACCGAGAATGGCGTATGCATGTTCGTGGATTTATTGGAGAGTACAAGTTTACCAAAACAAAAAGTGCTTACCACATTACATAACATAGTTACTCATGATAACATGATAGGGTTGTACACTTTATAGACGAGAAAGTAAAAACATGATCATACCAATGCTTGTTATACACAATTATACTTTCCGGTTTCAGGATTCGGTAATTTTACACCGACAAACAGCAATATCATCCAAGTAGTAAGTGCTTTCAAACACGCCACTGCTATGTCTAACTCTGGAAGGACCCGGGTTTTCTCTCCGCAAATTTGTATTCATCTCATGACGAGCATCTGCACCGTGGAATACAACAACATATATATATGGCAGTGCTCTCTGCGTACGGGCCACCTACAGACAAGCACCCCGGATCCCGCCTTGCCTCTTAGGCCCTTGTCGGAGGACTCCCTGCATGGTAATCTGAGAAGTATCCCCATCGAGTATAACTACAATGGACTTCTCTGATTGACAGGCGAGCCCACTCAACTCGGAACCCACAAGCGCGTACAGACCCATATACAAAAGCCCCCTGCATCAGAAAAGTGCTCGGCACTAGTCACAGGCGGGCGCGTCCGTGACCCGCCGGCTTTCCTCACGGTGCCTCTTGATGCATAAATGGCCACAATAACAATTGTTAATAAAACAAACATTCCGAAATACACCCTTCCCTACGAGTTTGACATAACAAGTGGAAAACATTTCATGTACTGTATAAACTACATCTGCGCAGAGGCCCAGAAATGAACAATTTCCGCCTCTACCAATCCCCACCAGAAAAGACGCGCAGCACCGCACCAGTCATGAACACGAAGCGACGCCACCCAGATTTGTGTCACCCCATGGGCCAATGCCCCGTACCGTGAGGAACACAGCCCCAGCGCCGCCGCGCGTCCACGGCGCGAAGCCGCGCGCGTCCCCGGAGGGAAGGAGACCCCAGGATTGGGTGAAAAACTGCCAAAAAAAACCTTTGAGGAAAAAATGGCAGAAAAGCCCCAACCTGCCAAGCTAGACTTCGACAACAAGATAGTCTTGTCTGGGATTCCTTAGACGATCACACATTGCGATTCCCTCATCACTCGGACCTATAATCCGCCTTTAGCGCGATATCCGTCCACACTTGTTTAAGGACAACAATCTCAAACTATAAGATAACAAAAATTAAATTCCTATGAATTCAGCAATTAGTTTTGGCTGTACATCACAACTTTCCTCAATGTCTATTACCTGCCACATCTATAGGTCAATAGGCATTTAATTATAATTCGAGTAATTCCAAATTTACTTGTGTATCGACGACTTTCACAAATAATCAATGCATTTTTAATAGGAAAAAGTGTAGGGGGTGGTTATGGGGTGGGTAATTTAAGCGAGGGCCCAAAATTGATGCTCTCTCCGTGAAATCCACGTACAGAATGATCCCTTCTCACATTAACTGCTAAACTTTCCCACGCTAAATGTTCAGCTTTCCCACGCGCACTGCTAAGCGTACTAATGCGGTTGCGCCATCGGGAACCATCAAAGGAGATCACTCGTTCATGTTTTCGGCGGCGCTCTTTGCGTATGCCGCCTGCTCTCAGGCTCCGACTAGCGCCGAACGCCCTCAAAGGCAGAAAACAAGTCAGTGAGCGAGTGTAAACCCTTTTAACGACTAGCGCCGTTAAAGGAATTACACTCACTGCACTTCCGACATAAAGACAAACCGAGAATGGCGTATGCATGTTCGTGGATTTATTGGAGAGTACAAGTTTACCAAAACAAAAAGTGCTTACCACATTACATAACATAGTTACTCATGATAACATGATAGGGTTGTACACTTTATAGACGAGAAAGTAAAAACATGATCATACCAATGCTTGTTATACACAATTATACTTTCCGGTTTCAGGATTCGGTAATTTTACACCGACAAACAGCAATATCATCCAAGTAGTAAGTGCTTTCAAACACGCCACTGCTATGTCTAACTCTGGAAGGACCCGGGTTTTCTCTCCGCAAATTTGTATTCATCTCATGACGAGCATCTGCACCGTGGAATACAACAACATATATATATGGCAGTGCTCTCTGCGTACGGGCCACCTACAGACAAGCACCCCGGATCCCGCCTTGCCTCTTAGGCCCTTGTCGGAGGACTCCCTGCATGGTAATCTGAGAAGTATCCCCATCGAGTATAACTACAATGGACTTCTCTGATTGACAGGCGAGCCCACTCAACTCGGAACCCACAAGCGCGTACAGACCCATATACAAAAGCCCCCTGCATCAGAAAAGTGCTCGGCACTAGTCACAGGCGGGCGCGTCCGTGACCCGCCGGCTTTCCTCACGGTGCCTCTTGATGCATAAATGGCCACAATAACAATTGTTAATAAAACAAACATTCCGAAATACACCCTTCCCTACGAGTTTGACATAACAAGTGGAAAACATTTCATGTACTGTATGAACTACATCTGCGCAGAGGCCCAGAAATGAACAATTTCCGCCATACGGGCACAGCCCGCCGCCAATGCGCAGGAGAGCGGTACAGCGGTAAAAGGGGGGACGCAATAAAGATCCACGTTACACATAATATTTTTGTTGTTGTTGTTTTGCTATACACAACGTTAATCTAGAAAGCACACATCGGGACAAGAGCTAGTTTACATCCTATAGTAAAGGCATTTTATGACTATCTCTAGCCCCACAAAACATTACAAAACATTTACTACCAAACTTGGGAGTTATCGAACTCAAAACGATCTCATAGACTCCCTTATCAATCTAATGAACACCTTTCATTACCAACCTCACTACCCGTGTCTATTATTATTATTATTTAACAACTTAGACATAGTTGCTATTGTTTAACAAAATTCTCAGTACATGCATCAATCAAACATTGTGGTAGGTATTGATGTGCCCACGTTATTGTGAGTGAAAAGGGGCAACAAAAACAAATCACTCCTAGCTCATTAAACAGTCGTTATAGGTTTTGCCAAAGTCAGAGTACATACCTGTACCAATAAAGATTTGTGGTACATCATTATTGGTGTACCCAACGTGAGTGCAAGAGGCAACTGACACATAAAAAGACAAAAACAAAACAAAACAAAAGCAAACCACACCTAGCTCATATCACTATGTCTCATCAAGTTTCTAGCATTTGTAGATCTGTAAGATACCAACTTCGCAATATCGGCTTCATTAGAAAATATTTGAACCGATTTTCTACCGAAAAATTAGTCCATGCTTTGATATCCTCTAGGCTCGATTTTGGAAACTCTGTCTTATTTAACTCGGCTCTCCATGCTACAGAGGCTTCAAAATGCGGCAGCACGCATCATTACACTATCCAAGAAGCACACTCACATCACCCCTATTTTGAGATCACTTCATTGGTTACCAGTCAAAAATCGCATTATTTTTAAGATTTTACTTCTGACTTTTCATTGCATTCAGGGCGCTGCTCCTCAGTATAACATTGACTTACTCCATAATTACATCCCTGCTAGATCTCTACGTTCATCCAACTCCGGTTCTCTGATAATTCCAAGATTCACTGCAATATGGGGCACACGTGCCTTTAGCCGTGCTGCTCCCACCTTATGGAATAACTTACCTTCAGCCGTAAAAAAAAAAAAAAAAAAAATTGTTCTTCATCAGACCCTTTTAAAAGCAGTCTAAAAACTCACTTGTTTAAAGCCTCAATTTGATTACTCGTTACATGTATTTGATATTTGTATGTCTTTGTCTCCTTCACTTTCTCTTCCTTCCGCGCCTAGAGCACTCTGCAGAGTGGATTTGGCGCTATATAAATCATATCAATTATTAATTATTATCATATCAATTATCATGTCGGCTATCCCGCTTCTGAGGTCTTTTAGAAATAGTGCTATGCCAACATCGGATAAGTATATCCCGTCCTGTCTGTAAAGAGTGGTGTCATGATGTCGGATGGCTTGATGCGTAATAACAGGAGCCCCTGCTTGCAGACAACATGCGCGTGTTTGCTTGTTCATAGTAAGGCGTATCCTATCAGCCCAATTCTGGTGGGAATCCGCAAAACGGGCGTATTTCCTCCTTGGCAGGATTTCCGACCAAACAATCATTGCTTCTGGAAGAAGTTGCTGCAATTCAAACATTGTCTCTGAGACCAGCTCCATCCGTGCTTTCTTCGGAAAAAAAAAAAAAAAAAAAAAAACCCCGATGTCGTTTGTACCCGCGTGGATGATGACGTGTGACAAGTTGCAGAAGTGCTGAGACGAAAGAATCGATTCCAGCCTGCTATGAACCTGGCCGAGTCGAAGCCCCCTATATCCTCTCCATTGGACTGGAGCCCGCTGCCTCATTGCTTGGACTCCCTCTCGACTGGCGAATCTCCCGGCCCAGTACGCTACCAGTCCCCAACTACCAGGATCGTACGCCGGCCTCGCCTGCCTGCAAAACAAAGAAAACTATCACCCGGCAGCGTCTAGCTCAACCAAATATTTGCTCTATGTGCCCAAGCCTTTGTATATAGTAAAATTGTCCATATTTTTCGACATAATTCACAATTTCTAAGCTGGGTTAACCCTACTAAACTGGGTTAAACATACTTGAACTGGTCTATAATCTAACATGTTAATTTACAAAAGTTTATGTGCTCAAACTGAGTGTTATAGTGAGCAAGACCCTCGTTCCTCAGCATACCACAGTATATACCAACATAACAAAAACATATCCACTATTTTAGTAACTATAGCAACATGAAGCTACGAACATAAACTGTCCCCAACATGTAAGGGACTATTCTGCCCCTACCAAATTTATGCGAATGTAACGTTTATGTGTATCTGTCACCCAGCGCCCCATCTGCTGGATTACCTGCGAGTCAAAACCCGCTACTGCTGCCGCCGTGGTAGCACCTATTCGGAATGAGTGGGAGGTGAAACGCGACTCTAGTGCGCCAGCCATAGCCGGGAAAACGGGCAGCAGATCTAACGACGTCCATATACTTGAACAACTCTCTCGCCCGGGAACCGTGTCTCTCGGTATACACTGATGCGTATACAGTGAAGGCACTAGTTCACTGCTCTATGGTGGTAATTCGTGGGACTTTGCGCTGCGGCTGTAGTTGTAGTGCAGCACTAGCCCCGGAGACCGCGCCGCAAGGCGCGGTCCTGGCGGCCACCTCGCAGCTGAGCGGGAGCAAAAATCACGAATAACTCCATTGCCACATTCACGGCGACTTCACAAATAAAGCACGGCTAAATTTCTATCATAAACACAGTGACAATAAAAAAAAATGAAATATGCATTACATTTTTCGACTTGCTTCTTCTCACCCATTTATCTAGAAACTGCAAAATTTTCCACATTTTTAGGAGTAATAAGCGGCCTGCCCTAGTGCAACAGTGGAAAGACTTGCTGCTATATCCATTAGTACGCATCTACGCATGCGTGAACAATGACGTCAACGTTACGGACGCACAAGGATATGAATGATGCACCATCGCACGGTGCATATAAGGTGAAATGAATATGCATCATGTAGCCAGCAATACAGCTGTCAATGCACTGCACTGCATGCATGCTGTGCGCATGTGCAAGTGATTGTGAGTTTTAGTGAGCATCGTTGAGCTGAAGATATTCGCCTTATAAGACAACATTTTCTGCATCATAAGCAATGAAATGCATCAGTCACCGAAATCAATCATTTAGGTTTAATCGACCCAAGTAAATAATCCTAGTAGTTTTTGTTGAAAATTTAAGAAAATATAGCGCCGAAACGGCACCGTTTTGTACAACTCCTCGATCTGAATGCGATCTGAATCTGGTCGCAGTTAGTGCAGCACCTGAGTATAGGGGTTTGATCACTTTGAATCGGGGCATTCTTGAGTAAACAACCCAAATCTACAAACTCGCCCTTCCATATCTTTTCTTTGGTCGATATGGGAACCGTTGAACCTAGCTCTTCCCTAGGTGTCGACATCAGGGGAGGCTTCGGGAATCCAGTGTCCGACGACTGACCCTGTTCATCGTCCTCGATCACAGGCATTTCATTAACCTTATGTACGGTCACCGTAGGACAAGGCACTAGAAGCCCTTCATTGGGTACTCACCGTTATCGCCGACCGCGCCACCCATGTCCTGCTCAGGCTGGGCCGTCACATGAGCTCGCCTCCCGGCCGCCTGCCCCGTAGCACGGTCCTCCGTCTGCACCCTGTAGTCCGGCTGCCCAACAGCGGAACTTGCGCCGGGGCCCAGGTTGGTATTATGTTCGTCTGCTGGGCTTCGGGCCGCCGACCCCGCGGATCGCGAGGACACTGGAGGGGGAGTAGTCGTTCCTTCCCGGCGTGTACTGGGTGCGGGAGCATTCCGAGCAATCCTCCTTGCTCTTGTCGGTACAGGAGGAGCGCTGGCCGATGCTGCAGCCCGTGAAGTTTTCCGCTGCGAATGTTTTGGCATGTGCTTTGGCATCTTGGAAATTCCACTGCCTCTGATCGTAGCAAGAGTTGACGATTTTGTATCCGAATGAATAGCTCTATACAATAATTTAAGCGAGGGCCCAAAATTGATGCTCTCTCCGTGAAATCCACGTACAGAATGATCCCTTCTCACATTAACTGCTAAACTTTCCCACGCTAAATGTTCAGCTTTCCCACGCGCACTGCTAAGCGTACTAATGCGGTTGCGCCATCGGGAACCATCAAAGGAGATCACTCGTTCATGTTTTCGGCGGCGCTCTTTGCGTATGCCGCCTGCTCTCAGGCTCCGACTAGCGCCGAACGCCCTCAAAGGCAGAAAACAAGTCAGTGAGCGAGTGTAAACCCTTTTAACGACTAGCGCCGTTAAAGGAATTATCTGTAACATTAATTGGTAGTAATCTAACGAAGATGTGAATTTTGTAAATAATTCTAATTTGCTGGTTCTCTTTTCATGCCATTGCAAAACTCCTGACACGAAGATATTAGATAACAACACATATTTCCACATTAAAACATGTGTTACAACTTCGGGAAAAAGCAAACAAACCATACGATATACGAATGCATGAACGAATGTGTCACAATCAAATAAAAACACGAAGTAATTTATATACCATATGTCTGTATATGAATCATATTACATTGTCTCATAAAGACACTAACACTTATACGAAACAAAATAATGTTCGAATAAGGAAGATTTATTTTCTTAAAACTTCATTTTAAGAAAGAACGACAACATTTTATGATTTGCTCATTGCAACAGAGGTCGATGAACATCTCAGTCTGGGCCACTCAAGGTTTATTTTTTTCTTTCTTTTTCGTTCGTTCTTCCTTTTTTTTTTTTCAGCCCCCCTGTAGGGTGCCATTTTGTTGTCCGCGTGCTGCTAGCGAATGATGCGGAACAAAGAATATCCGATCATTTCCGCCGTTACGACCCATCGACTTTGTGGCCCTGCTGGCCAAATTGAGTTCCGTACACTGAGCAGCGATCGAAGCATCCTGTAGTGTGTCGTCACGCACAAGTCACCTGGGCGAGATAGCGATACATATAGTCTAATAACGAGTCTTTCTTAGCAGTGGTCTAACAACGGTCTTGTCAATGTTGTCTAAGAAATTTGCAATTATTGAATTTCATTTGACAGCCAGCTTGTCGGGAGATTAGCGATTAACACATTTTCTTTTCCCTTTACGAGAGATGTACCAAATAATATATTACTTCCTCAATCTAAACGTTCTTTTCTGAGTAAAACCAAATGGTAAAAAAAGCAAAAAATCTGACACGGACTGTCGGGTGATGTCTAGTTAGAAAACAAAAATATGCTTTTTTGTGTGAATCTTTCTCAAGGAAGACAAATGTAGAAGAAACAAACTGGGATACACACGTGGCTTGTCTGCAGGGCGTGCTTAAAACTTTTCTTTGGGATTACATTACTGAAGTACATGCTGGCGAAATCGTGCTGTCTTTTACAAGGAAACCGGATTATTATTAATTCTTTTTTTGGTGAATTATCACTAATTTTAATCTCGCAGACAACTAATGTTTACCCACGATCATTTTTTATTTTCTTATATGTCGTTCTGTGGAAGAATTATGAATATAAATTGAATTGAACTGAAGTGGATTTGATTGATATATCCGTCACATGTCATTGCCACTAATAAAAAGAAGAATAAAATAAAAATTAATACATGCGAATGTAGCCCTTTAACTTTTAAGTTTGCAAGGTTCTGCTCAAAAGGTCAACAACCGCCCTCGGCATAGGAGATCTGTGTTCCACGATGACAATCTCTAAGATGTCAAGAAACTCTTTCCCATTACCTTGGAAGATTAACTACCCTGGGATCCTTTGTATCAGTCGAGGACAATGTTCGCAGAACTTTCGTCCGTGTGCATGAAGGCTGATGGCAAGTGACATTAAGACGCAATCCTAATTTCGCCGAAGAACACGCAAACTAATGTTGGACGGTAATGGTAGCATTGAGTGTGTGTTTGTTGCTTTTCTTTGCAGTCCATTAGGCAAGACATCCGGATAAAACACTCTAATCTCAGCATGTTAAAATATTGATCATGTTTATCATGTGTTGAATGTGAAAAAAAAAAAAAACAAGCAACAATAACCATTATACAGCAATCCCTTGACATACGACTTTATATCTTTCTGCAACGTGGAAACTGCAGCTGGCGGATTTTTCTCTTCTATCCGCTTCAATCTTTATGCATCATTTATTATTATTACTTTTTAATCATATAGGGTGTTTTCAAAGCATGCTGCAATGATATAGCTTATATGGAATTTTCCGTACAGTGACATGTTTGAGGCCAGATGACGGTATGGTTAAAGCGTGGAAGACATGACTTTAAGGATGAAAATGTCCCAATTTCACACACAGTAGTAACTAAATGTGATATTGGGGTATTTCGAATCCCCACTTCGTGACACAGAGCGTGACCGTGTGTTTCTTCCATAACATTTACAGCTTTGCTGTTAAATAAAAGCGTTGTTTACTCGTCCTTCCAACTATCTTTTCCCAAGTAATATTGATCATAACACCTTTAAGATAATATTAACCACGCCCATTGTTCATAAGGTGATCAAATAATTATAATGTTAACATAAAAGAGATGGCCATATATATATATATATATATATATATATACCTTTAATAACTACTTACAATATCCACAATGCAATGCAGTCAGAAAGGAATAGCCATTGGCAACTTGCAACTCTCACAGACCCCCCTTCTTACGCAAGATGCTCAAGAAAGTGCTCTGAGTTTCATAGGCCGCTGCAGCTTGTAGCAATGAAATGGGCTATAGTACATCTACATCTTCAGTAGATATACAATCACTGCGTAGATCTCGATCCAGCACCGAGGTAGCAAATGATGAATCGGTGCCAGTTTATCACGTATTACGTCAATAACCAGCCCCAGCTGTGGAAATAGTGAGTAAACGCATGAATGTGCGATTTAGGCTCGATTTAATGTGAATGAGGCTACATTTATGGCGGTTACGTACACGCAATATATCACGTGTTGATTACTCTTTCAATCAGGTTGATAAGCCGTGTCATGAACAATGCTAGAGCTAGTTCTCTCTTCTCCTGCGAACTCTAAAAGATATCAAACCAATCGAATCAGAAACATGCAACCCATAAAGCAAAATAAAGAGCAAAAGCAAAACTAAAACAAGACTCGGGTAAAAGTGAGGACCATTATTCTTTTTTCAACGTCAATTTTAAAGGCACTTCATTCCACCTTTCTGACAAACTGCTCGCAAAAATAGGAAAAAAAAATGTTACCGAATAATTTCAATCCGCTCTGGTAAAAGCATCTTCCCTTCCAAAAACCAAAGCAAACCAAAACAAAACAAAACATGGAAGGCGATATAAAATTTTGAAAGGCATTGTTCACATTCAGATTGACATGAGCCCCAATGCAGAGCATTGTAGACTTCATCACTTTGAATGCATTGCTTTTACACACAAAGTGGGTTTCTCACAAATGTGATTGTTCGACTGTACCTTGTCTACGTGACTCAATGTTATTTCTGACCATTTCCCTTTGCACCACGATCACGCATTCATACCGCGATGATACCGCGGAACACCTGCTCACCACTAATGACGATGAAGGGAATGAGTTTATGATTGAGCTCTCATTTCATTTGGTGACATCAAAAAACGGCAGATGACACCTACCAAAAAAAAAAAAAAAAAATACATGCCTGCTGAAAATTTCCTGTGACGTCATAATGTCATGAGATAAATTATTGATTGTCAATCGGTAATCGAACTCTGCCATTTTCCTGGCATTAGTGGCTACTGGTATTTAGCGAGAACAGCTACATATGATGTATATAACATATATATATATATATATATATATATATATATATATATATATATATATGTGTATATATATATATATATATATATATATATATATATATATATATATATATATATATATATACATATATATATATATATATATGTATATATACATATAATATATACATACACTGGCTAGAAGAGGCAATAATTCGGCAAGTCCTTTAGAATTAGAATCAATAGTCCCACTGCATTTGTTACCACGAAATCACCGCACCTTTTACTATGTCGATGCTTTCTAAAGATGTAGCAGGGGGGCTCTTGAAAATATTTGGAAAGCCTTAGCAGATTTCCTCTGGCTTTCTCTCTGTCTGTCCTATTTATTTAAGACACATCGAATGGCTTGGGATCCTTGAAAACAAATGACTGAACTCCCCTCCTTTCATCGTCCCACACGTGCTAACAAGATTCCACTTTACTCTACGGCACTTTACCGAGTTTAGCTGTTCCTTCCTATGTTGTTATGATGGAACACCGATAGCATTTCGTCCCACTAGTGATACTACAAAATCAAGCGGCCTCCCCTCATCTCTGCACCCCCATCACTGCCTCGACCTTCCCCCTCCTCCCGCCCCCCAAAAAGAAATAAAACACCAACAACAACTGACGCACCGACTCTCGTTTGCACCTACATAGAAAATGCAGGTAGAGCATGGTATACTCATCGATCATAAATTTTGGCTGAATAATTGATTCCTCCATTAAAAGTGAATGGCTTACTCATTATGCAAAAACGGTATTGCGGAACGGATGAAAATAGTGTGCTGGACTATCTTTCATTCAGCAATAATGATAACGCAGTAAACAGGGAAAGATAGGGAGAGAGAGAGAGAGACAGGGGGAGACAGAGACTGTAAGATAAAGAAAAAGAAGGAGGGATGAAGAGAAGGACAGAGAAAAGAGGGTACGTGAGAAACGGGGACATCGAGGAAGAGAGAGAATTTGTGAAAACAGAAAACAAAACTTTAACGAGGATGAGAGATGTACGGAGAAAGATGGGGGGGGGGGGCATACAGACACAGACAGGGGAAAGGGATAGAGATAGCGATACCAAACCCCGCTGATAAGAGTAATGATACATCTTCTGTGTATCTCAGCAGCCACAGACACAGACACACACAACGCACACACACACACACACACATGCACACAAACACACACAGAAAACGTTCATTGCTTCGGGAAAGATACATCACAACAAATTAGATTTTATGCAGTGATTGTGACAAGACATACGTCAGAGTAACTGGGAGTCACTCACTGACAGATTGAAAGAAAACAACAGAACATTAGACTCATGACAACTGATTGACAATTTGCCCTACATCGACGTAATTAAGCACTGAATTGATCAGTGTTTTAGAAGTAGCCATGATAAAAATCATGGGCGTACATACTCTAGCAGGATTCGAACCTACGACCTCCTGATCACCGGACAGGCATCCGGTTGCAATGAAAACATCTCGACGGAAGAATTTCATGAATCGGAATAACAAAGCAGTACCCGCTGCTTGCTATAAGGATTAGAACCAACACTTGCTGTCGGGCGAAAGCTCGGTGGTCTAGTGGAGATGACGCCTGTCCGGTGATCAGGAGGTCGTAGGTTCGAATCCTGCTCGAGTATGTACGCCCATGATTTTTATCATGGCTACTACTAAAACACTGATCAATTCAGTGCTTAATTACGTCGATGTAGGGCAATTTGTCAATCAGTTGCAATGAAAACATCTCGACGGAAGAATTTCATGAATCTGAATTAGACTCATGAGCCCACGTTATCTAAGACAATTAGTTGCTGTAAGACACACACCATTTCATACACGTATGCCATTATTTGTCCCTTGTTCATAAATACACCCAAAACGGATTATTTTAAGAAGTCTTTTCATTATCAAGCTTCAAACATGTGGAACAATTTGCTAAATTCTGTCCGAAATGCGCAGTCATTGCTTACTTTCAAAAAATCATGCAGGGTACTCACCATGATTGATAGGTTATGAAAGCATGCACAGAGGTACATCGGTATATGGAAAATGTATTAAAATCAATTGAGACTTGTGTGTTTATGTTATTTTGTGCTATATATCATTAAGTCCATATGATTTTTTTTTTTGGGTATGAAGGGACTGATGAAGTCCGAAGTTTGAAGGCATTGAATAATAACAATTGTAAAGGGGGGGGGGGGGTAGGTGAAGTGACAATACTTTTCTGATTGCCCTACCAAGCTGTAATAGTAATAATGTTTGAGTTTGTTTGTATATCTGTTTTTGAGTAGTGGTTAATTTGTAGTGTAGGCTATTTTATTGTTTGTGCTTTGTTTTGATGTTCATGACATTTTTATCTGTACATGATGTGAGCAGGGTCCCTTGGTAGAACAGTTAACCAACTGAAAGGACTACCCTGCTAAAAGAATATTGAAATTAATAGATAAATATCCATTGCCAGCTACTAGTATTGCCGTTGCTGAGCATGCCATTGACACTGGTCATAACACAGAATGGAATGATGCCCACATACCTACTTGTGGCCAGTGAAAGTCCAAGAAGCGATCTTGGTCAGGGAATTTAATAGTCCTGCGTTGGGACAGGGATTCTGCCATGACTGATCCCAACGCATCACCAGACAGCTCGCAAAGGTGTGAGGGCAGTGGAGGGAATGAACCGGCTTGAGAACGTCCACAGTAAAGTATACTGGATAAAAGCTAGCTAGTCAAATAATAATAAAGGCTGACGGAAGCTTGATGTTGTTGTATTACTCACACACATAAAGCACACTCACACACGCACGCACACACACACACACACACACACACACTTTCTCTCTTTCTCTCTCCTCATCCCTCTCTCCATGTGTCTTTGGGGTCTCTTGATATAGCAGCACACCCCACAATGGTAGAACCGCCCTGAATGATTCTCCTCCACAGGTTTATTTCGGGGCAGAGTCATTTGTTGCAGTCTACAAACTATGTAGACGTCTCAATCTCTTCCTTTAAAAAATCATGTGAGTTGAGAAAAAGATTGAAAGAATCGTTTCAGGACTATCTGGCAGGAAAAAGCACTCTTTATCAACAAGAGATGTATATGAATTTCATTTTCTCGGCATAGTAGATATAACTACAGTAGTACAGGGAATATCAGCTGAAATCGTGACTTTGACTAGTTCAAAGCTTATTTGCTTGTTTTGTGGTTTATCACTGTCACGTGATACATCAGTTTTATTCCTATGTCTCCGTGAGATCCTTTCATGCCTCATGAGAAGAAGCCCTGAATCCATCGAGCCCAGCCCGATCCCCGACTCATAACATACAGTCTGCAGGTCGATGAATAGTGATGGGGCGGTGATAAAAGCATCTTGTCACTTGGCATCTATCACACGCTAAGTTCTTGATGGGACTAATGCAGAGTACGATTCGAGCAATGCTAGAAACAAAAAGAGCAAGAGAAAAGAGAAATGGGAAGACAAGGAGAAAAAGACCCGCTTGATAGACATAGAAAGGAACACTGAGAAAGAGAGATGGGGCGGGAAAAGGAAAGGAAGAGAGATTAAAGGGAAATGCGAGGAGCGAATTTGACAACATTCACAGGCATTCCCCACAGGGAACCCCACGAAATGGTGAGGATGTCACGCGTATACTGGCAGGAAACGGCATGGCCTCTTATAAGATTAAGTTGATATCGATCAATCTGGTGTGACATGCTCCGGGGCGATCCTTTGCAGGCGCAGGGAAGGCCCTCCACATTATTAGTCTTGTGAACAAACGTTTACTCTCCTTCCTCTTTCAAGGCATATACAGGTAGGAGAGAAAACTTGTAAATTCGTTGACGTTGTCTCCAAACAAAATCAACGTGCAAAGACATACTGTGAGATCTAACTGGAATATACACCAACTATTACTACCTATACTGCTCACGATATGCTGTATATCAATTTATTAGTGGATCTGGACGATCGAGTCTGTATACTGCTGTGTTGAAGCCTGTTAGGCGATTTCAACCCCTGAATTTATTCATCACGTGAAATTTCTACTTGCTTGAGTGCCTTGCAAGAAGACAAAATGGATCAGAATTAAAGTGAACCACTTAGCATGCATGCGACGAGCTCCCATACAGTTTGGCATTGTTAGACAAGACACGATATTCTTCTTTTTATTTGTAAAATATTAATGCTTTTAAAGGTGTTGAAATTCAAACGTAACGTAAAACTACATATTTTGATTCTGATAAAGAATTGCTAGAAGCTGTCAGGTTTTTATACTGGAAAAAGATTTTGATTTCTTTTCTCAAAAGGAATATTACGTAAAACAGCTTCTAACGTCTCCATGAGAAAGCAAACCGAGCGACGATCCTTGTGTTCTGACTGTAAGGACTTTCTCTAAACGGTTTGCTGAATTTCCAGGCCTGTTCGTCATCAGCTACCCCAGGCCAATTCGGCCTAACTCGTTCTACCGAATCGTGTCGAACAGATAGTCATGCCCTGATTAGCCCTGTGGCCCAGTTTTTAGGCCCCTCTATCTTGCGTGTTGACATCGCATCGCTCGCAAAGCAGTTAAACTGATCACACGATTTCGTTGGATTATGCTGTGTTTCTTCAGGTGTCTCACATAATAGAGGAGACCCAAGCGCAACGCAGTGGCACTGTACCTTTCACCCTTTGCTATACCTATGGAGAGGGCTCGGTGTGACGAAGAGGCAATGGCAGCACGCTCAAACGTAATGTTCAGCTGGACTTAGGATCATGTTGAGTGGGTAAAAAGGGGTACGGTTAAGAAGGATTGAGAGGAGTTTTTATGTCGATTTTTGTGTCTTTCTTAAGTGTTAGTTGGTATTCATATAACTATATACTTTTTTTTAACGTAGCTTTCGTGTAATGATTGATTTATTCATTCATTTATTCAGTCAGTTAGTCATTGATTTATTCATTTGTTGCACTTACTGGTACTCATGACAGAAATGCATAGACATTACAAATTCAGGAACATTCAATTTTTCGTGTAACTTTTCACATTCATTTGCGAGAAGGCTTGCGGACTAAATCTTGTGGTGTGAAGTGTAGTTTGCTCTTTCGCTTCGCTAGTGTTCAACATCTATGTACTCAGCTTTGGCACAGAGGCCAACAGGAACATGAGGCCAACATCAGCTGCGATGGTCGGATCCCAGAATTAAAGCAATCCTATTGAACAGGGCATGGGTAGAATAAAAGATCTGTCTCACTCTTCAGCCACGTCCCAGGTGTTCATCTGTCTGTTTAAATGGAGAATTGACGGTTAGATGTTCCTTAAAAGAAAAGGTGTTTAAACCTTGTTGGACTTATGACTCCAATATAAAACATAACCCGGGTAGCAGGGAAACCAGAGATTGTTTCTTTGTCTGTCTGCCTGTTTGTTTGTTTGTTTTCATTTCCCACTTGACTGGATAGCCAATATTCAGCTGCACTATCATAGTCCTGTTGATCTTCCATGGGGTCAATTTATGTGTACCTGTGACTCTCTCCCGCACGGGGACCTCACGCACGGGGACCTCCATTGCACGTCTATCCGAGGGACAGGGCTTTTTGCCTCTACTGGAGAGGACGACATGATAACACACATTTTAATTTGATTTGATTTTATAGATTTGATTGATAGACAGAATACTAACAAGCTACCGACAGAGCCACCTAGCCACTTCTGTTTGCAGCGGACTCATATTTCAGACTGTCTATGTAGCGGGTTACTCCAGGTAGAAGGATGCTGCAGAATAAATGGTACCCGGGGTAGCTGTATGCCCTGGGAAATAGGGTGCCCCTGGAAGGGTGCCCATGTATCAAGGTGCCCCGCGTAGGAGGTGTCCCAGGTAACAATGCGCTTATGTAGCTGTGTTTCCCAGGTATTATAATGCATCACATAGCACGGTGCTGGGGATGCAGGTCACTCATCGTTGCTCTTGATGGTTCAACATCAAATTTCTCCGATGTTTCACCTCCAAGAAAAACAAAAAGAAAAGAAATGATTTTCGTAGAACCAAGGCAGCTAGTTAGAGATTTAATGTACTCTCCACAGTCACCATGCGTGCAGCAAACCGTCCGTGATATGTCGATTGAGATGGCGACGCAGACTCATTTCAACACTTTTAATGTCAGCCTGTTGAAAGTCCTGCGCAACATTTTATGTTGTATGGGGAGCCCGCTAATGTGGCGCTAAGTACCTGAAAGGGGGGAAAGACGAGGTTGGCTGATGAAGGTCAAGTGAAAGATGAAACTTCCGCATTTATTGTCTCGAGGGAGGCTTAACTGTAGTCCATTCGCTGAGACTTCAAAGAGCTACCGACATGCGATATTTTGTTGAGTGTATAAACACTTTGTCATGTTCATATTGGCGAGCTCTGGGTTTTTCTCTTCTTTTGTATTCTATAGAAAACTTCCATGTACATTAACGGGCATGTTGCTGTAGAAACGTCGATGTCGATCCGTCTTTGCATATTTTGGGGTTTTTTTCAGTCTGAGTTGCCAGTTTATAGCTTTACATATAGTCGTCGTCCCTCACTCAGATTGTTAATGCATAGTAATCATGTCATCATAATTATGTCATCAATCATCATTATCACTTGATATGTTATCATTGCTATGACAAAACTGCTCTGAGTCAAAACACTCATTTCCTTCATCATACCTTCGTCAGTTTTGACAATCAACACGGTTCACAGAGCATGTTAAACGCGTGTGCAACCCGTGGCAAAGGGAAGTGCACAATAAACCAGATCGGTCTCTCTTTGAGCCCGTAGAGGTAATTACTCATTCTGGTTGCACTCATGCGTTTGGCGTGTGATGTCATCGGGCTGTGTGTGATGACATCAGTAATCATCAAGTATCCTCTAGTTTCTTGTTACGCTCCGAGTATATGGCTGCCCTATGACTGCTCGTCTGAATCTCTCCCCTCAGTAAGAAGAAGAAAAAAGGGTGAGGAATAATGTAAACATTCATCAGAGTGTAGGTGAACATGATCTACGACCCTGCTAATGGATGATACACCTTTGATGAGTGAACGCATTAAGCAGGGTGACGACATTGACGAAAATTTGGTTTATTCGATCAACGTTCATTCCGCACTATCCGCTTCCTTACTGGCATAAATCCATCAAGGAGAGTCTGTGCAAGGAAACCGTATTATAGCCCACATATAAATTTAAGTTACAGTATATGAAGACTGGTTAGGCATAGACATGAGCTCAAAGCGGCCTAAAGTGACAGCTTACGTGGTAATATAATACAATTATGTTCTAAACAGAGAGAAAAAAAGAAGTGATAAAGATATAAAGGGTACCTTTCAGACACACCAAGTTATCCTAAATCCATACACCATGTTCACCATTAACGCCGATATATCGTATATTCATACGACATTATAATAATACACGACGTCTCGATAAATTGATCGTGCCCTAGCAATCGTATGTTCCAACAAGCTCCATCAAATTACTCTGGCGCGGAAAATCGGTGAGTACTGCTGTTGCCCGATCTGTCGCTTGTCGATAATCGATTGTTTAAAAAAAATACGTACAACCACGATAGGATATCCTTTGAGACTGTCCTTCCGCCGAACCTTTGTGGCTGATAATTAAATTTCGCATTTTCGTCGTTACCCAACCGAAATCGTGTCTAATACAGCGCAATTTTGCACATTTCTTATTCATTTGTTTACATTTCAGAGCAGAAATAAATCGCAGTCCTGCAGGCATATGAGAACTATGCTTTCACTTTAATCGTATGGCAGCATAAGATCTTGTGCACTGTCATGTTTCATGGGAAGGACATGAATATGTTTAAATCTTTCCCTTGCGCAATACGAACTTTGCGCGGGCGTTGCGCATTGTGTTCCTATTTGCGGGGGATTCATGTGACGAATAGATACGAGAGCATTCAGACATGGATATGTCGTACGGATATACGTCGTATGTCAACCCGTAAGATAGAGGGGCCTGAAAACTGGGCCACAGACCGTGTAGAGAAAGTCCTTGCTTTGGTTCGTTCTCGTTCAGACATTACAAACTATTTATACGTAACATTCCCTGTACAAAGAACAAAGAACGGTCAATCCGTCCTCTTCCTAAACAAAAAGCAAATTCTAGAAGTAAAATAGTTTAATCCATTCATTAACATTTAAACCCGAAATCTTTGAAAGCATCTTACCTGAGGAAGAAGGGGAGAAAGAGATGGGGTATGAGGAGGGAAATAAAGCTGGAAGGAGAAAACTGAGCAGTATGAATCAAAAGGTAAGATAGTCAGTTACCACCGTCACGTACGAAAATGGAATACAGTGTGCGGCGCGTGACGTAAAGAGCCGAACTTTTTTATTTAGGAATGCGCTGCACACTCCATGAATAAACAGTCGCAGATCAAATTCAGTCAAAATTTCGCAGAAAATATAAAGTCTCTCAAGAATTATCTATGACTGTTTCAATAATATGAATATCCCTGATAAATGCTTCTTTGTATGACAGTGCGGAAATTCCTGTAACAGTAAACGAAAGATCATTTATTTACTTTTTGCGATTGTCATTTCCATATTATTCTCGCAAGATGGGTGGAATAACGTCATAGACTGCTGATGTGTCAACCGTTTGATATCGTTGTTTACGCGTTGTTTCTGGACATCACAATGTGGCATGTGCCATGTGCCATGTGATTATATGCATATTTGTATCGCATCAGAAAAAGAATATTCCGTAGTCATTTTACATGGGCGCGTCATCATTATAAATGTAGGGATTCGAGCTGCCCGTTTCGCTCGTCAATGACAAAATAATGCGAGATTGCTAGAAATTTAGCCATTTTCCTCCTTTTTTCTGCGGCTTCCATAGGTGACGCTACATAATGTTTCAGACATTTCATTTCTATCAAGCTGTATGTAAGAGGCGATGTAACTGCACTGAAAAAGAATATCGGCAATATTCGAGCCATGAGAACCACTACACTGTGGATTCCCGTGGGTGTCATTTGAAGGGTGGAAATGCAAAGCCACTGATCTCTGATTCCCTATATGTGACAATCAATTGTGATTGTGATATGAACGTATCCTTCCCCGAATTAAAAAGAAAGACACAAAAATACTTTAATGAGAAATTGCGCCGTACAATACAGCGTGGCATACAATACTTCATCCCAGATGGTTGAGCCGATTATGTCCTTCTGGATGGAAATGCCGCGGGCGTAATGAAACGCAACCGTCCTATCCACTTTCGTGCCCCTCGATTTGATCAAGGCATGATTGATAATGGATGTTCGATTTGCGACGTCTTAGTACAAAGAAGACAGTGATACGTCAAATCTTTCGTGGATTCGTCGAAGCAATTTCTAATCTGGGACGAACCTCACTGCAGAGTGGCATTGTACGAGGGAGGGATTGGGGTTCACGTAGGGTTAGCAAATCGGGAGATAAGACTGTCTTGATGTTTAAGTAAAACTAAAGGGATTTAGTGCCGTGGCGGCAAACATGCAAATTATGAAATTACATAATTGTTTTGCTGTTCGCCTGTATAACACTTTTTTGACGTTGTAGAAAAAATGGCTTCGCTTCAAATGTTCAACCATGTTTTCTCAAAGAGTTTGTTAAAGCTGAAAAGAACAGGAAAGTGGATCGTGTAAACAAGGAAGTAAAGGGTGTTAAATATTGATTCAGGACTATGACAACGAACGAACCGTCGATACCACTATCATGCAACGATGTGAACATCGTGGCAGTAGGTAGCGTGTGTGCCTTGCGTACAAGAAGCTCGGGTTCGAGACAAAGTGACTCCAGCTGAACAATACGCTACGATATCAGACCGTTCCCTGGGGTAAGGAACTAATCACTCTGTCCCTGGGATAGGAGCTCAAATAGATGTTCCTAGTGTGAGAGACTCACAACTATATACCCCATGTGAAAGATCCCACTTCACTTCTTTCAAGAAGCAGGATGCAAACTCTATGAAGTGATAGTCCGTCCCATAGACACAGACAGGAGAACCAAGCCAAAATTTTCAGGATTAATTTGGAAAAATAGAAGAGGAAGAGGGAAAAAAACAAACAAAAGGAAATAAACGAAGGTGACGAAGCAACCCACATTAAAAAAAATGAACGCTTATTCATTTTTTTTTTAACAAGCTTTCTGGTACTCAGTCAAGCTCAATAGATGCTACTTCATAAGATGAAGTTAATGCGTTAAATGTAAAGGTATTATGTAGGCGATTGAATTAGGCATTGCCCTACACCTGCAACTTCCATGTATGTGGGCCAGACGGGTTGCTGGAGAAGACATTGCCTAGCAAGTGGTGTAGGGACTTATTCTGCCAGTAAAGAAAAATACAAGAAAAGAAGAGGAACATCTACCCCCCCCCCCCCCCAAGGTCGATGAAAGACTCGGGTTCCCTTCGCAGTACTGTTCGGATCAATAACCAGCTTTCAGACTCGCTCAATACCGATCTCTTCCGCTGCTCCTCACCCTCATCCGTCTCGGACGAAATGTCAGGCAAGGGACTTTTAGTCGATCCCCCTCAATTCATCTGCCATTAATTTTGTCTTCGATGAGAGAAATTCATTTTCCATGAATCATCTGTACTTTTAGGTATACGGTGAGTTCTTCTCTTACTGGAGTGGATACAAAGTCTTTTTTTAAGGATGTAGATGAACATTATGTTTATGTATGTCTAATTTGATTTCCTTACTTTAACACACACACGCATAGACAAAAAAAAAACAACAACACTTACATGGAAATATATATACATATATATATATATATATATATATATATATATATATATATCGGATTTTATTCCACCTGTTGGTTCCGGTAAACACAGAAAAAATGGGAAGAGATCTGTAATTCCTCAGCATTTTATAAGCTGCACCAAACTTTCAAGTCATTACCCGACTCCTTCAGGGTTTCAGACTGTAACAGGCTGTAACCTTAAAAAACACGAACAATATCACGAACACATACATATCATACACATATAGCAGAAAGAGAGAGAGAGAAAGATAGACAGAGACAGAGAAAAGGAAATGTGATCTCAAAAAGCCTGACGAGAGGTTTTCCAATTCGATGAATTATTCAACGAAAACAACGAAAAGGGACAAAAGTCAACGCAGTATTCTACAGCTCACCATTATCAGGTAATGTCAGGGACAAGGTTACGGCTAATGATCGGGAAGGGAAGGAGAGAGGCTCGGGAGACACAGCTCGTTATCTCGTACCCTTGAATGTCAATGACGCGCAGCCTCGTTCAACAGTAGCTTGATGACGAACCCACAGGATACAGTGTGCGTAGAATACTAGCAGATACTATGGATCGCATTATGGAGACAGATTAAAACAACAATAAACAAAGTAGGTCATTGTCAATGTCATGTCATCAGCTGGATTCTCAAGTACCACCACCGAGAGATCGGCGATAACGATCCACCTGTAATCGATCACAACCAAGTTCTTGATGCACATGCAGGCTTGGTCTACTCCGATGACCTTCTCGAGTTCCACTTCAGGCTCTCCGTTGGGCAGCTTGGAGTCTCTAGCCGGTCAAAGCAGAAGTTTGCGACCAGCCGGGCTCCAGCCTCTTAAGTGACAACGTTGCATGCACACAGTCAGACATTAGTCTGCTAGTTCGATATTCTGGTTGGCCAAGTCGCCTTTTGCTTTATCTATTTAATTTTTTCTTTTTAGTCCCAATCAATGACAGTTTTGTTCCAGGTTGTTTTAATGTTTTTGTTGCATAGTGTTCGAGAGTTGACAAAAATATGTTAGTTGATAAAAACTGATTGGTAACTACATCTGGAGTTAGACCTGTTTCCTGACACATTCATACTCGAAAAATGAAAGAAATATTATGTCCAAGTCTTGCCTGACTTAGTTACAACGGGTAGATTCACTAACACCAATTAATTAGTTCGGTACTGGTCTTCAGGATAACTAACCAAGGGTTGAAGTACAGGCTATGGACGGACGGTCACCGACCCATTACATTTCGATTTTTTTTACACTGTCCTGTAGTAACATTCTCATAACTATCGTGTACTTTAGACAATGATACATCAAACAATCTACACAGTAAGCGCCACCGCCATTAACTGATTACGGATTACACTCCGACACGGAACGTGATCAAACGCACATACCAGCACATACCGCCAAACACTTTGGCTTTCCTATTCAATATTTATGACTTGTCCCAGCGATATCTTTGAAATTTCAAGACTTTGTTTCAATGATTTATAATTGGTCTTTCAAATTTCCGAAGTGACCTATTGACCACCAATGACCACAGAAACAGGAATAAAGCAGACCTACAGATAGATGGCAGTGAAGTTTATATGCAGTCAGGAATACGATACTTGATGTTTTTAGGAGCGAATAAGAATTAAAGTCACGATAGGGACATGCTTCATGAAGACTAAAAACTTTGGATTTTCAAAAAAAAATCTTAGACTTCGAACTTCATAGACTTTGCAATTTGAGATAGCTAAGATGCCAACATTTTGAAGTATGTACGAATATCACATTTTTTTTTTTAATGAGCCATCAGGAGTGTTTCTTGGTTTGAATATCTGCAACTGTATCACGGTAAAAAAAAAAAGTGACGACGGTCACAGTACTATCATGGAACTAGAACACTACAGACTTAGTATATATGCTTAGTCACGCGAGGCTTGGACCAAGCAGGTACAGTTCGTCGCACTTTGGTATCTTTTTTTTTTCGCCAGTCTTCCTCTGATGAGAAATGAGATATCTCTGCAAATGAAATCATCCCCTCCTTAATGTTCGATGTGTTTGTACAGTTAACCGTTCGTGAGTCTTAATGCAACGATGCCTAGGTATGCCACGTGTCTAATCAGTCCACTAAATGCTGTTGTCCAATCTAAAAGCACGTGCGGCACAGCTCCGGTTCGGATTCACACAGGTGACTGTGGTGGCCTCGGTAGTGTCACGAACGTTACCCAACCTCTACCGGGCGCCTCCTCTGCTTTAGGTGGCAGATAAAAAGAGTGCCATTCAAGAATTTCACAGGTATGCACTTCCATTGCAGCCTAATATTTGCTATGACGGTGGACTAGGTAACATGATGACAAGGTACTTGCTGGAGTACTTTCTGGTAGAGATTTTCCATGCAGCATCCTATGCAAATGTATCTTGAGGAACAAAGTGCATAACCAAACGACCTCAACTGATGTGCGAAAATTTAGCCTGTTGCATACGACCAGTACTTTATTATTATTTTTTTTTTGTGTGTGTGCCGACGTCGTCAAAAAAATAAACTAACATGGATGGTGCAGAGTTTAAAAATACAGAGCTCACTTCCCTCGCGCCCTAATTTGTCTGATAGAGAGGGAAGGGGGGGGGGGGAGGAGAGAAAGAAAGGTCATAATGTCTCACGAACTTACGCAGGACTTCTGAAGTTCATGCTGTTCTATCTCTTTTCCGCAGTTCTGTGTCTGGCAAGGTGATTTTACCAACCTTGCTACGTGACGACATGATTAACATGATTAAATAATGTACCAGGCAATTTGAACAACCAACCGCACTGCTCAACTCTCTTGCGCGGTGTCATAATTCACAACGTGATTTGCCCCAGTCCAATTCCATGACGTCATCACCAAGGAGCTACACTCTCAACATTTCTGTTAAGTGCACTTCGATGCTCCTCATCAGTCTTACTGCTGTCTCTCCCTACAATTGGAACAAGAAGGTAGTTGGTTGTGATTGAGGAGCAGCCAATTATTACTCCGAGAGCCTCGTAGCTAAGTGCTCACAGGCTATCAGCTTCCAGTCGATCGCCTGATGGAATATGACTTGGGGGGCTAAGCATGGAATGACCCTTCTTATCACTCGGATCCGCTAATCAAACCTACCCGAGTTTTGACCCGGATTCATTCAAACGGGTCGTCTGTTTCCAGCGCCCAATGGTAACGGAACTGATCCAAAGAGAGTATAGGGGAATTACAACAGAAGTGTGAAAAACGTCGCGAAACCCCCCCCCCCCCCCCAAAAAAAAAAAAAAAAAAAAAAAAAAAACATTGTCATGAAGCAACACTTAGGAATATTTCGGTGCTGGTTGTTAAGTAGGATTCGAATCAAATAATTAATATGACATCACATATTATCATTATTGCATGAACACTCACATTCAAGTTTGACTTCTTGTTATGGACACAAAAGACATGAAAACCCTAAAGTTCAACCAAATAAGTTTTTTTTTTTTTTTTTCCGAAACGGAAGCCAGTTTCATATCAGTGTAACGCATGCAACACTCACGCTCATTATAACGCAAAGATACGTCGTCGCAAAACACACATAGTGATGGTTGGCTTTAAAGAGGAAAGCCAGTCCAGATATAGGTTAGTCTGATAAAAAGAGTAAAATCTTACAAGTTCGACGGTAAAATTTTGACCGAAATCGGATGAAAATACAGAAGTTATGACATTTTGAAGTTTTGCTAATTTCTAAAAAAAAAACCAGTTCTTGTACAGCGGATATGAATATGCAAATGAGTGAGTTAACAATGTCATACCCTCACAAACTTTCCAGTGATCGTGTACAAAAAAAAAATGACGAAAATTAAATATTTCTGTAATTGAAGTCTGAAACATGACGTTATTCCTGGTTGTATAAATTCAAAATAGTGATTAGTTAGATATACGAGGATCGAGCCATGGGCATAATTGCGTTAGAATGAAAAACTGGAAATTTCACAATTTTATGTACAAACTATATGGTAAGTTGTGAGGGAATAACATGCTCACTTTGCCATTTGCATATTCATATTGACTGTTCAAGGCCTGTTTCCCCCAAAATAGCGAAACTTCAAAATGTCATAACTTCCTCATTTTTCATCCGATTTCGATCAAATTTATATCGTTGAACTCGTAATATTTTACTCTTTATTGTCAGAATAACTTGTTTTGGACTGGATTCCCCCTCGAAGATTAGTAAACGTTCAAAGATTATGAAGATAATGCGGTGTTATGATCCATTCTTCCCTTCTATTTTCTTTGTAGAAAACGTCTCTCTTCGAAAGGGAGAACATTAAATGAGAAATTTAAATGCAGAGAAAAGTGCACAATATAGTATGGCTTTGCATTCACCCGTAACAGGTCGACAAGCGATTGCTGATGATGAATGTGCGAATAATAAGCAAATCCAATCTTGCTTGATGGAGCTCGTCTCGCATGTTCAGATTTCAAGACATACTGTAGCGTCTGGATTTTTGTTTCTTTGGGGTTTTTTTATGTGAGAGAGAGAAAGAATTATATCAGCTCTTGCAGTAACTGAGAGTCGGCTAACGACTGTTGTGAAACTGTTGAACGTTGAAAATGATTCGTTCATGCAACACCGAATGGTGCCAAACGCGTAATCTGCACTACTTCATTAAAATGTTCATTTCTAAAACCGAATCACTTACCTGTGTACTATCTGTTCATGCAACTATATCGACACTCCGGGCAATAACGCACAACTACGAAAATGTGTGAAAAAACAACAACAATACAAATATTCACATCTGTAGTAGAATGGTGGAGGATGACATTCGGAACTGCATGAGACACTAGAATGCCAAGCATTTTCCTTTTTCATCAGCGCTTCCAAACCCTTGTGGAAAACTGACAATGACAACAACCAATCTTGCATTAGTTACAACCTTTGCAAAGGTTTCATGGTGCTGCCATGTCATGTAAAACATGCCTCTGGAGCGCCCGTCTTGATTGATTAACGTAGTTCGATGCACTCTCAACAGATAAATCATCGAATTCCTCTGATTTAGACTTCGTGGAGTACATCCCCGGGAATAACTACCTACCAGTATGTCCACGGTATGAAACTGTTCCACTCACAAAACATTTCGAATGCCTATTCGATTGCAATATTAGCCATGAATTAACTTAGTTGGTGCACTCAGTCCCAAGGCTACCCAGAAAATGGCACGTGGTTGAATCAATGAAGCGGCACTAACTACACATATTTTCGAAATCATACGCTGTGTAATCATCCTTAATAATAATGAGTGCCTTCGCCCGAATGACGGTGATCAGTACTTTTATCATTTGTTTTACTAACTGAATTCTCTAGTCGTTGAAATGTAACGCACGTCTACGGGCATAATTTGGCGTGTAATATAGAACAATGTAGCAGTACAACCTTGTGTATTGCTGCACATCGGATAATGGGCACTGCCATACAACATATAGAAAGACGCATCATCTTCTTTTCATTCTGTTTGTTTGTTTGTTTGTTTGTCTCTGCTGTGATTATAGGGTTAAGTTGCAATGAAATGTGGAAAGAAAGAATGCACTGGTCATTATTCTTTTTAATAGACATGAGTACAAATCGAGAGAGTCAGAGATTCGTGATTGCACTGCTCAGGATAATTATTATCTAGAATTATATCTATACAGATATTATCTAGAATAAGATTTATCTCTTGATTAAAAACAAAAAATGCTGCCCTGGTAATTGAGGAAATCGATGTTTCTCTGACAATGCCACGAAGCGACTTACTAAGTTTAATTCCGACTTAGTAAGGTGGAAATTAGCTCTTGAATCGTGACATTCCCAAGGTAGCAATGAATCAAAGTATAACCCCGACAGTAGGTAATGTTTTCCTCTGGCTATCTTTTCTTGTTTCAATTTGTAGACAGAGATGTTATTAAGAAAACTGTTAAGAATCTCATGGGAAGTACGAGAGACAAAATGGCTGAGTACTATAGAGCAGATTAGATCAGGATTAGTCATAAAGTACGGGGATAGTCGCTCGAAGCTTATGCTTCGACTTTTTGGACAAATCATGAAAAGTGATTGTATGATCGAATGAAAAAGACTCGCTTTGAAGGCAAAATGGAAGACAATCAAGGGGAGACGAGGGAGATCAATAACAATCTGAACCGTAAAGATTCAGAAATACACAGGCAGGCTTGAGCACTGAGTTATACGGCTGTATCCCATTGGGCAACAGATAGGGGAGGTTGGTGAGAGGTCATCCATGTCCAAAGTAGTGTATAATGTTTGTGAAATGATGATGAGGAGACCGATGAAGATGATGCTTGCCAGGAAAATAGCTCCATCACTCTAAATCAGCTTATGAGCGATGTAATAAAAATATTTCTTATAATATGATTTAAATCTCATTCAAAATGACGAGAGGAGAGAAAAACAGACACTTTACTCTTTGAAGTCCCAAAGCGATGTTGCCGACGCATTAGAACATACTAACATACTAACATAACATGCAATGGCAATGTGCCGCGACATATATGTCTGTCATATCCGCAATGATTTGTGCAGTGCCATTTGTTTTAGTCTCGGAATATGAATGCTTACATTTTGTAGTGAAGAATTCCAGTGAAAGGAAGATTAGTTTGCGTGACAGAATAAATGAAAAGACAACAATATTAATCTAAAGATTTTATATTAGTGCAAATTGAGTCAAGACTACTAAAAAAGCCAAAATCAGTGCAAATTACGTGTATTGTAATGACAAGATTCCCCTCACACTACCCGAATGAGTATTGCTAATGACTCCTCCTGCTAATTACTCTTACTTTTCGTGTGTATGTGTGTGTGTGTGTGTGTGTGTGTGTGTGTGTGTGTGTGTGTGTGTGACAGAGAGAAGCAGAGTCTATTCAATGATTACATCGAGGGCAGAGAGGAGGATGAGATGGGAGGGAGGGAGAAGGATCGAGTCAGCTCCCGGGATGTTTTCTCGGAAATGGATAACTCTCACTGCCCTTATCTCATCTGCCGTTGCTATGGTGACAATGCCCAATGTGCCCCGTCGCATTGAAAGGTCAGTTACATATATTTTATTTGTTTACCTGCACCCCCATCCTATCACATGGTTTACAGTGTGTTTGTATTTGTTTGTTTGTTTTTTTATTACTCTACAGCGGTCCTGCAGGGAGTGCCAGCATTGCCCAGTCACGCCTTCCTAGCAGGTGAGATACGATCCTTATTGCTTACCACATGTCCTATGTACCCTTCGTGACTTCAGTTAAAGGTATTGTTTACCATTGGGAGCAGTGGTTTAAAAAATGTTCGAGTTATCACGTATGATGCACATAATGTAGGTCAGTTGTATCACAAAACATTCTACCATAAAAAAAATTCGCAATGAAGCCTGAAATATAAGGAGATATCACTATTTTTTTCGAATAACTGTTGACGATTTATTCCAGAAACAATTTTATCAAAACTTTTGTTCACATTTTGTATATTCAACAATACTTCAAATTGATTAAACTGATAAATAATTTTACATTGGTTGTTTCTTTCACTAACTCACATTTTAGAACTATATTGAATCACTGAAGCTGGGTTTTTGTTTCATCTGCAAATGGTAAATAATGCCTTTAAAGGGGCATTCCGGACGATTTTCATAATTCCACATCATGTAGTACATAAATCGACAGTTCCATGTATAGATTTGTGGAATTTATTGTGATCCTTGAGCAGAGAAACCAATAAATTAAAAATCTTAAACAAATTACACTGAACAATGTTGATGACATCAGAGCCTCATATATTTCAGAAATTTAGCAGTGTAATTCCATTACAATACCACTTGCTCAACAAGTTCACCTGTGAAAAATCCATGCATGCCTTCTTCTTTTGTTCTGCTTCCTTGAGCTCCAACTCATACATTCTTATGGTGAAGCTGCCATGTCACCATCCTTGTTCATTGCAATTTGTTATACATTTTGAAAACATTCCCATTCCTCATCCCAATCACTATAAATTCTGAATCCCTGTACTCTGTTTAACTAATTTATAGTTGTTCAAATGTAAAAGTCTGAAAATCATTCGGAAGTCCCCTTTAAAGTGTAAGAAATACTGCTAGTTTATTGCCCATATTTGCCAATTGTCAAGCACATAGATAAATATCCCCCAAAGGGGAAAATAGGTCGGTGTTTTACTGGCAATTTTTCTCTTCATTTCGGGGGTCTCTCTCTCTCTCTCTCTCTCTCAAACACACACGAACACAACACACACACACACACAGGCACGCGCTTACACAACGATATTGGCGTAATAGTTTATGGATTTGTCTGTGTGTTTGTCTAGGGCTAGTTAGGTTTTTATCTGTAGTTTGTGTAATTCTTTTTGTTAATCTAGTCTCATGTGCCAAGTAGAAGATCAATGATAAGATAACAATAAGATGTTACTTTATGTTTGGGGGAATGCACCCTACAAGCTTTGCTTCTTCAGCATTCCTCCCCATCTCCTGTATTTTCGTAACTTCAGATTTTTTTTTGTGCTGTTTCTTTTTCACCTTATCATTAAATTGTATATCTATAAATTCCATTTATCATATTTTCTAATATTCACATAATTTATGTATCTATATCTTATGTGGAAGGAAAAATGTATTAACAAGTTCTGTTGGAGATGCAAAAAATAAATGAAATGAAATGAAATGAAATAAGTACTTGAGAAGAAACGATTCATTCAGATCGACGCCAAGTTCATGTTATACAGAAGACAGTGTAACATTGAAATGACAGAGCAGTACTTAAGATGTCAATATCGAGAGCAATTTCAGTCGATTTTCTGGTTATTTCTTTTTGAAAACAATTTCTCAACTGCCACAGCTGCCAGCGAGCATATGTGGGGTAACCATTTCTATCTCCTGACCAATTTACGCTACAGTTCTTGATCTCCGGTCCGATCCTTCATACGAAGCTATTAAACAATTTTCCCGTGTCAGGGTCACTCTTTTTAACTCCATATGTATGCCGAGTCGACCCCCTACTCCTTCTCGCACCAATTATCTTTTATTTTTGCAGGGACCTCACTCTCAATATTTTGAATAGGAAACGACCTTCATATTACCGTGAAATTTCGTCGTCAATTTTGTTCAGATCCTCAAATAAGGGTGATGAATAGTTTTAACCCGCCTTGTTTACTTCTTCAAAGTCCATTCATTCATACACCGCAATCACTCACCACTACTTTTCGTCGGGTTCACGTGCACCTTTCTCTGCAGAGGCCGTCCTTATGGCAATCAATTTCGAATCGGAAACGCGCTCCGATTGGCCAATTTTCGGCAAGGAAAGGCAAGACAACTAACAATCGTAAATGTAGTCTGTCACTTGGGTCACTGATTTCGCTGCGACCAAGAGTGTGTTTTGAGCCATGGAGCGTGCATGACGGGCCGCGCCCGGTGTGTTAAGAAGCGCGATGATCGAAAATGCCACCAGCATGTATAATTTATGGTGGTGTAACATCAGCGAGCTCTCTGCTCCCGGGCGAACATGTTAAGGAGACGTTGCCATTTTGACGATCCTTGCTAATGTTTTGAGGATTCATGCTTTCTCAGATGGTAGGTCTACTGATGAAACGACAATAACTCAATAGGACTATCAAAAGGTAAAAGTATTGTTTCTGGTCATGGCATGATTTTTTTTTTTTTTTTTTGGGGGGGGGGTCCCTCTAAGTAAATAATGTATACATTGAATACCTAAAGAATTGAATCATGCTTCAAGTGGAATTATGCTTCTCTGAAAGAAAAAAAATCAAATGGGGAGGGAGTGGTTATCGAGAACAGCAGTAGAATGATTGTTGTAATGTTGGCATAATTATACTTGTACTTATATCTTATGTGAAAAAAAAATGTGTTTTACAAGTTTTGTTGAAGATGGAAAGATGAATGAATGAATGAATGAATGAATGAATGAATGAATGAATGAATGAATGAAATAATTGTCAGAATGATGATCAATAAAAGCTCAAAGGAGGGTTCTCTGATTCATCTAATCAAGTGACACTAATATGAAGTCATTGTCACTCAAAAGGGCAGTAAGTAAATCTCGAAACAAACTAGGAAATAGGTATCTGGCGAAGTGGCAAAACTCAGATGCTTGTGATATTCTAGGTCTGTATTAAATAGATACGTTTTGTTATATTCTCCTGTATACTTATCACGTGTTTTCGTCTTCCATAATGACCGTGATAGGAGAGCAATGAAGTACTGGTTTTGGTTTTGCTTCCCTTTTTTTCATAGTATGTCATTGTAATCCTCCACCCTGTTTGCTCTTGTTCTTCTTTGCTACTGTTGTTGTTTTGTTTGCGTATAGTGACGCCATTTCCATTACTTATTCAGTGGTTACTTGTCAGGGACTTTGTTAATGGAAAAGTGAGGATTTTTAATCCATGGGTACACCGCTTATTGGCGATCTCCACAATGAAGGTCTGCCCACAGTCTCAATTATGTTATCGCCGCGCTGTTCTGCAGATTGCCACTGAGCCGTGGCATTAATGGCGGGCTGCCAACGACCAAATATCTCTTGTCTTCAGCAGACGATGATGTACTCATACTTTTCATGAATAATTGAAAGCGCCCACTGTTATAATGGATAATCATGGTCAGAATTGGCATGATGTTCTTGCTGACGTCATCATCGTGATTAAAATCAGTTCTAAAGATTAACGAATCGATGGAAATCCTCTGAATAATAGATTGATGTCAGAATTGCTTTCGCGCTGATAGGCATTCATTTGCATTCTATTTGAGGGAATCAAATGAAAGCGACCCTCTCCCTTCACGGTCACAAAAATAAAGAGAGACAAAAGTAATACATGGTGGTCACGTGGGTATAGGTGTGTATGCTTGCCCGCTGCTTTATGCATACGTTGTTTGAAGTTAAATTCACCGAACCAAACCGAACCAAATCAAAACAAAACAAAACAAATCAAACGAAACAAGAGTAATCCCAAAACAATGGTGACTCGTGCTTTCTCAAATAACTTTGGGGTATAACGACTACTGACAGCACGGTAAATACAAAAAGGTGGACACCTTTGCGGCTATAGTGTCGATTTTCCCCCCTAACATCTTCCCCTCTTAGCATTTTGATAGAAGAGGATGAATGTGACTCAACCCCCCCCCCCAGAAAAAAAAAGAGAAAAAAAGAAGAAAAGCCATCTGAACTGTCTGTATATTAATTGATATTCCATATCGATCACATCGAAACGATTTTAAACTATCTATCCATCTCCCTGCGTACATGTAATTTTGTTTACGTATTTTCAGCATCCCTCTGTAGAGAGCCGAAGAGTATGCATCTAGATGGCATCAGTTCCCCCCCCCCCGTCCCTCATTGCCACAGTCTGTGGACTGTTAGACATATCACCTGTTATCATTGAAAAGCCCAGGCTAACCTGTATCAGGAACGTCATGAGGAAAGTCATTGGTCACTCGAACACAACATGACGTAATAACTGCATGGGTGTTGCTTCAACATCCACTAACCCAACGCATCCGTCGCATTTCGCAATAAAGTCTAGATTTTGATCACACTCCCGCTTTTAATACACGGTGTCATCATTTTGATTTGAAACCTACTTACAACAGGTACAATACGCAAAGAGGTTATTACTATTAGGTTTTCCGGTGAAACCTCATAATAAAATCAAAGATACACCAGATGAACACAGTAATGAAAAAAAAAAAAGACACCAAGAAGTATTCCTGACACTTTCTCAATGAACAATTCAAGTGAGAGAGTCAACATTGGTCTTAATAGCAGTGGTAACGGCTTGGTTAACGAACATATGAGAAAGAAATGTGAAGTGGTAGATTAATTACTTGATATTAAAATCTAACACACCTATTAAAGGGATCGCATAGTATAGTTTTGGTTGAGATGGGGATTAAGATATTTTTTTTTTTTTGGGGGGGGGGAGGGGGGTTAAAACACTTATGAAATACTAAAGGCCATGTAATTCTAAGAGGTAAATTTATTTGCTGAAAATCGGTTTTGAAATGGCTAAGATATCCAAAACCTGATTAGAAAACAAAGTGATCCTAATAAAAGGTGGGATATTAAGAACTCTTTGCTTCTGGATATCTCAGCCATTTTAATACCAATTCTCATCAAATAAATTTTGAATTCCTCGTAGAAATGTATGCCCTTTCATATTTCATAAGAGGTTTCTCATGTCACAAAATAGTTGGAAACCTGAAGAATGAGCCCCATCTCAACTGAAACTATACCAAACTTTTAACAAACAAGAGATAAATAATCAAATAGATAAATCTTGCTGAAAGCATTCTTCGCTAGGAAGTGATAATGAGAATGTGTGTATTAAATGTCATTCCGACGCAACGACTTTTATACCAACTAGACTGTTTGCATAGCAGAGAAGCATATGCCCTATATCCAACCATGCCAACGGTAAAATATGTACACTATAATGATAATCACATTAGTCAAGAGGTGTATTGGCGCTGTGCCACAGGAGGAATTAACGCCTTCGTGACTTCTTTTCATTTTCCTCATAGGCCAATTTATACTTTTTGCTTTTATTTCTTGCAGCGTTTAGATAAATATGTCATTCAATTCATAGATGACAAGTCCATTGATTGAGAGACTCAATAACAACAAGAAAAATTAACAAGAGCTCAAGCGAGTAGGCAAAAAAAAAATCGTTTTTAAGCCTTCACATCAATTAGGAATATTGAGTTGACATCCCTACAACAACATTACTTGCTGGGACCACACGTCTTCCTACATAACTTCATTTATTTCGAACCCATTACCAGCGGGTAAAATTACGGCACGCGAACAACCACCCACACAAAATCAGAAGATTTATCTTCTAGCTCTTAAGTTATTTGAGAGAGAAAAAAAATGCGCTTGAAATAAACTGAAATAAACCAAAAATAAAAAAAAGAAAGTAATACTACACTGCACAAACGTGAGCGCGCGTAAGTCTCTTCTAATCATGTATTTTGACACCGCGGTGCGTGCGCATGGAGCATCGTTGCTATCACAAGCGACTAAACATGATGTGATTTAAAGGTCCAGGATGGAACCTGCACCTGGTGCGCATGCTTTCTCTGAATGCAATTGGGATCGTCATGTTTTTGATACATCGAGTCAACTGATTGCTGCGTTCTGGTCCGGGTTTCGCGTGACCTACACAGGTGCACTCTAGGTTATGGAAATATTTGAGGAAAGTGATTATATTCATTCTCACTTGATAACATCATGTTCAATAATTTTCCTTTTGCGCTTTTTTGCATTCCAATATATATATATATATATATCTATATATATATGTATTTCTTTTTTCTGTTAACTTTATGTATAATATATAACTATATATACATAAATTACATATATATATCATCATATGATCGCGTATTGGCAGTGATAGTCATCATAGTAATGTCACGATAGTTATACTTTACAAAGACTTATCATTGTAGTAATAGAAACCCTGCTGGAATTACAAATGGTTTACTCCAGACTCCTGTTGAAATCTATAGCTACGCCTACCGCTCTTTCCGACTTCTTATATATATACAGTATATGAAGAGCTTGCTTCCATTGAAAAATTATGGATTTTGCGCCTTTTGGAAGCAAGCTCTTCATATATTATTATATATATATATATATATATATATATATATATATATATATATATATATATATATACATATGCACATCAAATTCTGCGTGTATGAATAAACGTGTGTATATACAGACTGTAATGCACAGATGCGCCCTTCTGACGTGTAATGTCTCAACCTCTCTGTTTCCCCTCAGCGGAAGGGCTGCAAGATTTGAAACATCAGTATTAAGCGGTATAAGTGTTATTTATTATCATTATCATTATTGAAAAACAGAAATGAACAAAATTCTGCGATTACAGCAGACTAAATAATCATTTTCATTCAATCATTGATGAAAGTGATTAAATAACATTACAGCGCATTATTCTTTTCGGAACTGAGGTAGACGGGTGAGAGTAATCAGGCACATGGAAACTTCGGCATCGCTTCATACGATCACACATATGCCTCTACGGCTTCCCTTACCTCGTAGAAAACAACTCCTGTGGTTGTTTGCCCTTTTCCATTGAATTATTTTCCCGCCAAATCGAACTGTTTGCTTCTCAGTCTCAACAGAAGGGCTTTTTACACTTGTGTTTCTTAACCCCGGACTTTCTCTGACCCAGGACTATCGTTAGTCCCGTACCAATTTTTTCAGCTTTTTACACTCGCCAATTAGTCCCGTACTATCTCTTGTCCGGGGCTAAGGAGAAAACTGACCTTTTTACACTCGTCTTTCTTAGCCCCGGACTTTCCAAACCACATGAATATTCATAATTACGCTGTGTACTGTACACGTACACGCACGCACCGGCAGCACTTGATTACCTCGTTTCTGATTGGTCAGTGAGGGTCGCACTTCGTCTCCGTCGCTTAGCCCAGGATTATTTTTTCGTTCTGTTTACACTCACTTGCTTGGCACCGCAATTGCGGTGCTAGCACCGCAATTGCGGTGCTAACCCCTGCTATTTTGCAGGGCCAGATAGTACCGTACTATCGGTGGGGCTAGCCCACTTTGGCAAAAACGAGTGTAAACAGAAAGTGGGCTAAGGATAGTCCCGTACTATCGGTGGGGCTAAGGCCCCCCCTTAGCCCCACCGATAGTCCGGGGCTAAGCAAAAATTTACAAGTGTAAAAAGCCCTAGAGTGTCACATGTAGACTCTGCTTCTCACCTCAATTTTCAATTCAGGCGATCACGCAGACGCTTCGGGTTACCCGCCCACTCCTCCTGCTCCGCGCTCGCTGCGAACCGCGCTCCTCGAAATTCAACATCAGATAAGAAACTTAAAACTCTCGCCTGTTTTCATTCGCTTTGCGCGCAAAAGAGGAACCCAGCTGCAGCAGTAACTCCTGGAAAAGTAGATCGCAGAGTGTGCATTCTTATGTTACTCTTTTTTTTTAAAGAAAGTATTGGGGAACGCATGGGGGAATTACAACACATTTTAACTATTTTTCCCGATAACATTGCATGGTGAAACCTTGAAGTCATCTGATTTGCGATATCGTGCAGATGCCCTTCGAATGTCTGCGTTGCAAAAACAAACAAACAAACGAAAAACACGCACTTTACTTCATAATGTACCAGTGAGTTGTTTTCCTCTCGAGGAGATAAACTGATAGGTAACAGATAGATTGATAATACACAGACAGAAAAATAGACAGACAGATAGATAGGTAGTTTGGTAGATAAAGAGGGATATACATTCTAGTAGGTAAAGAGAGAGAGAGAGATAAATGAAGAGAGAGAGAGAGAGAGAGAGAGAAAGAGGAGGAGGAGAGAGAAAGAAGGAGACTATGAGAGAGAGAGAGAGAGAGAGAGAGAGAGAGAGCATCTTGGAGTGGTCATCTCAGTGGCTGTGGCCTCCCTATGTCTGGGAACCATTTATGTAAAATGCACATTGTGTTTCCAGAGTGTCGTCGTCATAGCAACCCTTTAGAACACGTCGGTAATTCTGCGTGGAAGTGCTTCACCCACTCGTCGTTTGAAACCGGAAGAAATTGGATAGGAGTCAAACTAGACAGTAGGACTCCAGACGAATTATTTTCTCTTTTACCGAAGAAGAAATCAGAACAAAATAAAACGATCAGGACCCTGGAGTTCAGGGATATTACGGAACGGTTCTTGGTATACGTAAGGAGCAGCGAAATTCTAGATATACGCCGATATCTCCGGTAGATGTGGACAGCTCGTTTCGCGGCGCGAACCGCGCGCGCTTAATCACAACGGCAGACGGTATTTGTTCTGACATTTGGAAATATGTGCGTTAGTATGTGTGCCTCACATGATCTGTCTGATGTATTGATTTGATTGACATTCAACGCACTTTCACATCTGTCAACGATCTTTCCAGTCACTCCACGGCTTGTCGCCGTCTCACTCCCTCCCTCCCCCCTCTCTCCATGCTTTATACCGCATCCCTCTCACTTCCACACCCTTCCTCACTAATCTTGGGTGTCTTCCATGATCTGTCGTCGTTACCTTCTCCCGCTCTCTTTTCTCCCCCCCCCCCCTCTCTCTCTCTCCCTTGCTCTATTTCTATACGCTCAGTTATCGACCGGTTCTCTTTACTCCGACTCTCTCTCTCTACCTCCCATGTTCCTCTTTTCTTCTACTTCTCTTCTTTCTCTCTTTCTCTCTCTCTCCCCTCTTTTAGTCTGCATATTTCAAACGCCGTCATGAACGGAATGTATTTTAAAAGGAATAATCATTGTGCACGTGTCACCTCAAAGGATCGAAGGGATACAGACGTCTTAACACGGCGCCGTTATGGCAGCCGGGCGAACGCGGGATACATTCAATCAGCAACTACCACTTAACCAGCCTAGATGCCAGCATCTCAAGAACTGAGAGGCATCCAACGCCCCACCCCACCCCATCCCACCCCACCCCACCCACTACTTACTCCTTCCCCCTGATTCAAACAATTCTCCGTTGAGTGACATTTGCATGTTTAGCTCAGTGACACCAAGCACTCTTGCCCCTGTGGAATCACAGATGACTAACGCCGTTCCAAGAATTCTCTATACACTAGAGGTCTGTTCCAAGGATCGGGATTCGCGTGCTTCATCAGCCGTCTCGATGAGCGCGCCAAAATCAACACACAGGACATGCATCCATTTTCTTCTTACGGAATAGACCTGGGCTGGATATTAACCTTAACAGCGATTTGATAGAGACGTAGTGTTTTTGTTTTTCTTACAAATAAAGGAATTATCAGCATCATTATCAACTTGTTTTCTTTGTCACTAGCACTTATTTCGCCGTTTTGTGCAAACGAGGAATTAAATGGGGATATAAGCTTTACACCGAAGTACAAACAAGAGGGAAATATTTTTGTAGGCCTACTTGCCTATCGGGACTAGCACAAAGTCAAAACAAGCTTTTGTAATCATCTAGGACCACAATACAAGGTTGACAGCGATTGGTGTTCCATGGTTCGTTCCAAATCTGAAAGATAATAACATGTTGTCTAGAGCCATTGCATCGAATGAAGTAATATCGTATGAAAACGACGTAAAATCCAGTAAGACCTCGATCCCTAGCTCGCTGCCTGTACATTCTCACAGTAAATGTTCTATGCAAGCTGATAGTCTATGTGATACTACAGGCCATACCAGCAAGTCACTTTCCAGAAACGACAGCTTGGCACTTCAGGATTATCCTCGCGTGACTGTCCCCATGATGATTAAATACGAAGTAATTGTATGCCTGTTTTGTTTTGTTTTGTTCTTCGACTTCAGGACTTCTGTTCTTCGTGCACTGTATAACAGCTTATTTTGTCATTTGTATTTGCTGTGTTGTTATTTTTACTATTATGTGTCCATTAACATGTTTTGTGAACAAACAGAGTACGTCTTCTTTTTAAGACTGATGGCCCAATAAATGTGTTCGTGAAGGACGATTTGCAGGCAAATTGATTATTGTAACAAGTGATTAATTGCACACGACAACAATCTCGTTGCCCCAGCATGAGACTTGTACTTTCAATTTTGTCTAATCTGTAATTGGTATGAAGAGTCATGGTCTGAAACATATAGCGCCATCTATAGTTGGGTTGTGTGCATGTTTTCCTTTCTTTTTAAATGTGTGGGTATAAAACTCTGCACACATCATAATCATTTTTTAAAACTTGCATGCATATTCAATGGTTCTTTCTAGCAATATCAAGAAGCAGCAACATTAACGCATATCTGTTCGGTGAATTTTGGAAATAAGATTGTACTTGCGTTGATGAGAGCGCAAGAAGCCCGTTACGATTTTAGATCACTGTTATACATACACCCTCTCGGCATGTCTCACAATTACGTCATTAATCGCCGCCAAAAGCGTCCGGTTGACTACAATAAGGTTCAGAAACATCATTTGAATGCATGGGACGTACTGAATGATTCCTTCAGGAAGTCATAACAGCTCAGCTTGTCAACATCTGTGACAAAGGTGGCGTTATTCCTAGAATTTTGTATGTACATTCGTATGATTTTGTATGCATATGTGCCAAAATGCTTTCTTTTTGACAAAAAAAAAAAAAACCGGCTATATTTGTGACAATTATTTAAATAGAGTATGAGGCAATTCAAGGATCTGAGGTGTGATCAGCAGATGACAAATAACTGCATGATCAATGTTATTCTGAACCATATCCATGCTTTGCCAGATTATTTCGACACAAAATATTTCACCCACCAATTTGCGGTGATAGCCTACTAGCTCACGACTCTGACGAAAAGTGTTCATAACCAAATCATCCCGAAAGCAGGAAGGAAAGCTGCCCTGAGTTCAAGAAAACAAGCGAGGGTGGGGCTTATTGAGGGAGAAGAGAACCTGTGAGAATGTTGTTGTGTTCTCTACAGTGCTCTGTGATGCTTTCCGGGGGCCCTGTGGTATAGTGAATAAGACTCTTGACGTTG
The DNA here is from genome assembly GCF_964275005.1 of Diadema setosum. Taxonomy (NCBI): domain Eukaryota; kingdom Metazoa; phylum Echinodermata; class Echinoidea; order Diadematoida; family Diadematidae; genus Diadema; species Diadema setosum. The sequence continues at coordinate 19,827,729 of NC_092703.1, read as the reverse complement.
AAAAGGAGATCTCGAGTTCGAGCCAAGTGCTTATATCCTTGGGCAAGATGTTTTACCCACGATGACCCTCTCAATCTAAATTAAAAAATGGGTACCTAACAACGCTGGGGTAATACTTATGATAGGCAAATAGGGTCGTTTGGAAGAATACTAGGGTAAAAACGACCAATTCAACTGCCAAAATGGTGCACCGAGCAGGAGTTCCAAATGTGCTCTGCCTTTCATGAGTGTAAGCTTTTGGTCCTCTCATGCTGGCTGAAGTTCTTGCTGATCTAAACCAAGACGAGTTCATAATTTCCTCCCCTTAAGTATTCAGGCCGCATCTTCAAAACAATGGATAAAACTGCACATCACTTTGTCTGTCTCTCAAAGTCTGCGGTATGTTGTGCGTTAATCCGGTTTCATACCACGCGATCGTCATAACCATTATCATAATATAATAATCCCTTATGGTATTATCATAAGGGATTTTCTATGAGATATGAGAAGAATTATACAGCAAATCTACGGCTGAATTCTGGTACTTTTGTTTCTTCCGGATACCAGAGTACTTTAATTCTAGCAAACTTATATCTTACTCCTGTGTGTTGGTCCCTGTTGGATGTTTTTATTCATGTATTTATTTACTTACGTGTTGGAACACTCCCCGAGAAGAGCACGATTAATGTACGAAGCGTGCCAGCGCCCTCGGCATGAGGAATACCGACAAGAACGTGGAAATATGATCGCAATATCTTTATCGCAAGAACGTCTTGTGTTGCGGCTTCGTGAGTGAAACGTGATTTGGAATACAGAAGCGTCAAATGAGGCAGCGAGTGGAATTCGAAGCGAAATCTACTCATCGGGGAATAGGGTTGTTGTTAGTTTTCTCCGGCGACGTAGACAAGCTGACATAAAGCATGCTGACATAGTACCAGAGTTGCAAATTATTACGTGTGATGCGCACCGACATACCGCTAGCTGATGAATTCACTCTTGTCTTAAAATTGTCGGCCAAGCTGACCTCTATCTTTCCGTCCTGTCCTCCCTCAAAGTCAAGAAAGAGGGCGCATCTTTATTATGGCACCTGGGGCTTTCTCATTTCGGTTGGGCGGGACGTGATACTCGTGTCGTCTGCGCGCTCTCGGACAGTTATTACTCCGTGCATCATACATATTGCTTGAAGGGATGGGAAGCAACCTCACATCCAGACACGGATCACCCTTATTAAAACCACTGTGCAGTGTGTCCTGCAATTCCCACGTTAACATAAACGAGAATCTTAATTTCCTAAACAAGCAAACATCTAAAGGAAGGCGGAAATGTCGTGTATGTCGTACATGTCGGCATCAAACTATCTGAATTGAAAATGTCACCGGGGAAGCAGCGCAAATCCACGCCGCGTCACTGTCTTGTAATTAAACTGAACGATCATTCTCAAAGTTATGAAGGCACGTCTTTTTGAGTCGACGCAAGATCATCACCATCCTTCGTCGCATTGGTTCTCATCCTCAGTCAAGTCAGGTTAATGATTATTTAGACTGATGAGCGACCTATACATACAGGCGCAGCGTCACTTTTATCTCCCCGCCGGGACCGCCGCTGCAAGACTGCTTTGATTCTATTGCAAGTGACTATCAGCTTTTTTTCAGAAATCTCGTTCTCGAAGCACCAAAAGGTCTTACAAGAATCATGTCTTTTCAAGAGCAGCGCTGAAATAACACTGGTTACTGTTGGTTATTCCAGAAGTTTCGTTGTTCCGAAGTTTCATTAATCCGAAAATGAAGTAAGATTTGTTATTGCGAAGGTTTATTATCCGAAAAAGGTCCCATATTCCGGAGGTTCGTTTCTAATCCCAGAACGAAATAAGGATCGTGATTCCAAAGTTAGTTCGTATCTTCTGTTTACTTTCGGATTATTGAACCTTTAGAATAACTCTACAAATAATGTTTGGCGATCCCTATTTCATTTTCGGATTGACGAACATCTAGGTATAGGGCATCTGTGTGTTTAGGAATAACAAACCTTCGAAATAAGGAACCTTCGGAATAACGAACTTCAGCCGAAAACACTCATGCCTCCTCTCGTATGTGTCGAAAAAAAAATTATATGAACAAAAAGAATAATGCCATGCGGGTTTTAAGGTTTTTAGTGAGAGAAAATCGAAAATGGAGGAGGAAGAGAGTAATACACATTCTGGTTGTTCTCTAAGAACAATAAACTGACGAGGTGTGCAGACATTATTATGTGTTTCAAATAGACTGGAAAGACTCTATTTTAAAACATTGAGATCATGTTCAGTCATATTATTTATCTTTCCAACGGTAGAGTAATATGGGGTTGGTTTGATGTCGGCACTGTTAATTTCAGCGTTCAGGATGTCACCCGCCTGCATTTTAATCATGATGTAAAATTAATGAATACAGCAGTCTGTGCACAAAATGTCGAATTGATTCGGCACAATGCGTTCACATTGATAAACACGGGGTGGACATGCCATGCCTCTGTAATGATCATGCATCCAGTGGAATGCCCCTGAGACGTGTTGATAGGTTGGGCACCTCAGCATGTCGTGAGTTGTCCTATTCTTCGCCTTAAAAAAAAAGAAGAAAATGTGCAGGTTAATTTCAACTGAGTTAAAGGTCGTATATCTTTCTCTTTTTTTTTCAAACATCATGAAATTTTGCATGGTTGAAGAATAATCTCTCCCAAAATCGTTTATGAAATCTTTCGGAAACAAAAAAAAAGTGGACCAAAAAAAAAAAAATGAAAAACTAACTCCATGCCACTAGAATACGCTCCCTTTTTGTACTGAGAGTAAAAGTTAGATTTTTTTTTTCTGGGTCTGAATAGATTTACTTAAAGTCTTTAATAATGTTTCCGCCTCCGTCATAAGAAGTTTCCAGTTTTATAATTCTGAGGAAAGTTCTGAAATACCCACCTCTTCGATATGTCAGCGTCTAAAAGGAATCCAATTTTCAGGGTTGCAAAAAGGGACACACAAACTTTGAGCTTCAGCATTCACTTTGTGACAAATTTTTGGCGTCCTTGCGTGTCTTTCTGCGGGTTTTCTTCGAAGAAGAAAGAAGGCTAATACAATATGTGACCGTGCATCACAAACGAACAAAAAGTCGCACACACTGATTTTGCGTGAGGACTGAAAATAGGTGAAATGGGTCAACCTAGCCGATCTTAAGGTTTTCATATTTTCTGAAAGAGCAAGTCTTCTTCTTCATCATGCTAAAATTTGGAATCATAAAACAGGCAGGAAAGTGTGTTTTTAGCAGTTTATCTCGAACATTTTTGGTAGAATAGTGTGATTAGGTGTGTCTTTATGAGTCCCCTTTTCATTTCTGAAAAACCTTTCAACTCTAATAACTTTTGAAAGGGTGAGACTACTGCTTTGAAAGCTGGCATTAATTATGGACCGAATGTGTTAATAAGGCATGCTCAATTTCAGTTTAATCTGATAATCCCTTCATTGTCGTTACTCCGGTGGTTTACTTCCTGTTTTTTGTCCCATTCATCACACAGCAAGCATTGCTTGGTAAAGATTAAGCGCTTGGATAGACACTGTACTTCAGAGCCTCTTTTCTCAAGTCACACTTTTCCTGAGTGTGTGCTTTCTTTCCAATATTAAAAGGTTAGGAGAGTCCATTTGATTTGAGTTATACATCATTTTAAAGCTAGAAGTCTGTTTTTCAGAATATGCTCTGAAATAAAATTTCATGTCTGGCGACTTTCTGTTTGTTTTGTGATGCAGGGTCACATATAATTTTGATTTGTCTGGCAATCGACGAATTGCTAGCACATGTTGGAGGTAGTTATAAATAGGTGAGACGTAAGGAAGGTTCATCGAAACAAGACATTTTTTTTTTCTTTAAACTGAAGGTAAAATGATTATTTTCAGAAAAGTATTGCTATTTCAGCAGAGCGCAGTACCTTAGCAAACGAGTGACTCAGAGTGGCAGAAAAAAATAGACTTCTCGAGACTCGTCCATTTTGGTAATCAAGTAATCAGAGACGGCGGATCGACATCGTTATGACGTCTGTAGAAAATCATGCATGTATGAATTGATCCACGTCAATTCGGGCTGAATTCTGAGCTTGGCTTGCTGTAAGAGTTCACTAATTTCCACTCAATTCCACTCCCACTCGAGTAGCCATTTTAGATCATATTCCCATAATGCCTCTTACGGGCACTTCCAAAGAAAGTGGGGGGAGGGGGGTAGCTGTCGATGGGAAAGAAGACAAGCTTCTTCTGATTCGATTAATTGTTGACCAATGACGTCTTCGACGAACAGGGAAATGAAGCATCACCGACACCACTGGCTTGCCTTGCAGTCATCGTTGTTGCTTTTGCTGTTGCTGTATTTTGTTGCTGCTTTTGGCTCCCGCTCATCCAACCTATATGGTGAGGTATTTCTACACTGATAAATTCTTAACTAGGAATAATTTAGGTTATTAAGCGCTCATAATTGTGTTCGCTGTGAAGTCATTATCTCGGCCCGTTCGAGTTGCTTCTCCAAATTGTTTTCCCGCGATGAATAAGTTAGCAGGTAACATATCGCATGTCAGACCACCGGCTGCTGCTCACCACCCAGGTTTCTACCTTCCCCCATCACCTCTGTTCGATCCAATGTCTGAGATGAATTAAAGGTAGGATACCCTATTTGTGAGCCGGCAAAGACATTCAGTTGAGTGCGAGACAGATCACAACGTTCGACTCATTATAAATGGCATAGGCGCTCATCTGCAAGACCAGTCCATGTTCGAGTGGACATCTCAATGAGGTGGACTCGAACAAACAAAGTGAGAGGTTATGTTAAAAATCTGACCTTAAAATCAACAATGTAAAGTTATTTTAAGATGTCTCATTTTCTCTTGGAACATAGGTATTGGCCACAACCGCTTTGAAAACAGGAAATCGGATGAGGCAATTCCAGTCGTGAGATTAAACAGTAATGCAGAAATCATTTTGGTCGGTGATTGAGTTACTATACTGCTATAAGTCCAACCCCTTTCTGTTGGAAGTTATGAATAGCAAAACTTGTAACAACACAACAGTATTGTGTGTGAAGAATACGCTTCTCCTATGGATCTATTTTTTCAAAGAAAGGAAATGACCCAAAACTTTGACTTTCGAGGAAATTACATCATCACTTGATCTAGTTTGTGGTTGTGACTAATACCATTATTTTGTGAGAAACATAAAAAAGGTAAGATCCCGTAACTTTCTCCTCGACATGTCAGATGTTGATGAATCCTCTTCAATTCTGATTGGTAATTGCATTCAAATAACTTGTACAATTATGAAATGGAGTTAAATTCCTCTTCTCTCTCGGCGGACGGCTGTAAAAATGGAGAAAAGGAGAGTGAAATACTTCTAGCTTCTGAGTGCCCCTAAGAAATATACCATGAACAATGATGAAGTGATTGAATATTTTTGTCTATCCTAGTTGTTCATAAGGCATCAAGTAGTCGCTACCCCACTGACAGGTTTCAGGCTCTATCAAGAATGGCACGTGAACATTTCTTTCAACATAATATGAGAGCACGAAATGGCTCATAGTGCACACACACCTACACACACACACACACACACACACACACACACACACACACACACCACGCACACACACACACACACACACACACACACACACACACACACACACACACAGCCCCACCCCTTCCCTGTGGTAAATCATTTGACGTTGGTTTGTCTTTTTGTTGTTGTTGTTTTTGTTTCACAATAAGCAGTGATAAGGATTGCTATTGACAGGAAGAAAATGTATTCAGAATATAAGGAAGTTTTCAACGCGAAGCAGTACACGGCTTCCCCACACTTTTCCTGTCGTGAAAAAAGACATTTCCTTTTTATAAGTCAATGCAGTAAATGCAGACATTGTTTTATTACCACGTCTTGCAGAGAGAATTGTTAACATTAGGATATGTTAAAAAAAGAGGCAGTGATGACAACCGGTCATTGTTTTAGATGATTTTTTTCTTAAACAAAGAATTCCCGAAGTTGACGTGATCTACTTATTACCATTACAATAAGAAACTAGATCTGTCGTCTTTGGGACACGATATATATATATATATGGTATAAATTTGACATTGATAGGCAGAGGAATTTCTGAGCTAACCTCTACACAACTTTTGAGGAGAAAGAAGAAAAAGAAGAAGAAGACGAAGAAGAAAAACAAAGAATCAGTACAGATACAGAAGGTGATCCGAGAGGATACTCGGATCACCTAAAAAAAATGATGCAGATGATTTATGACACAGTACAAGTACATTAAAAGACCGATAGACCGTTTGTGACAAATAGACAATCTTGGAATGCCGAAAGACTTTGCTACAGACACAAAGTAAGGACACATCAATTCACTGTCCAGAAGTCTGAGGATGTTGTACATGTCGAAAATGAAATAGAAGTTATTGTATTCCTAAACAGTAAACATCGAAGCCGAGAGCTTGCTCTAACGTCGAAAAAGAAAACAGCATCGTAGCATGTTATAAGGCACTTTTGCTATGACTCACATATGACAGCCAGAATGTAGCTTTAATCCGTCCGTTGCACTTAGCCAGAAACGAGTCAGTCGACATGACTTCCAGCACCGCCTTTCCCCACGCACGCCAGCCACGGTCGAGATCTCGACGCTGCCGCGTCATTAAAAGACGAGTTAACCCTCGAACCGCTGGGGGGGGGGGGGGCATATTTGCCGCGCGTTCGGCCCACAGGTAGCTGATGGCCGAGAGAGTCGGGTGACAAATTAATACGAGATAGACCTGCTGATGCCGCTTCCTTCCAAAAGGCTATTGATTGTTTGCCGCTCACCCTTGTTTACACGACTCCAGATGCTCTCTTGGCGCCAACTTCTCGATTGAAGCGGAGACGTCTGAAGTCAGCGCGCCAAAACATTAGGGAGGAGGAAAAAGAGAAAGGATATCAGACAGCTATACAGACAGAGGACGCTGCGTCGAAATGCGTTTATGTTCATTCTTGTACATGAAGGATATTCAAATTTTTGTATTGCTTAAGTATGTTTTCGACTATGCACTGGGGAAAGCTATGATTAAAAATCATTCTTTTCTGGTTCTGCTAAATTACTGAAGAAATGCTGAGCTGAAAGGTCACTTCTGTTTTATGCTTGCCAGAGTTTAGCACCGTTCTTGTAGATAGTGGGGTACCACACAGTTGATTCGCTATTGATTTCCATTCCTCGTATTAATCACGTTTCATTCTGTCTCTCTGCAAGATTCTTTGTGAATCGCTTTGTTTGAGCTGCAGCTGACGGGCCGTGAACCTGTGCGCCTTTCGTCGATTCTTGACAAACATGTCAATGCGCCAGGTATGCCGGCTGTCTGGAGAGAAGAAAAAAAATAATGATGAACAAAATATGAAAAACGTCAGCAAATGAAATCTACCAACATGCGTATACACCATGTATAGATATCTTCAAACCACGACATAGTTATGCATTTCACACTGGGTTTCCTTTTTCTTTCATTTTTTTTTCAAATACAAAGCGGCAAAGAGGCCGGATGCGGTTAAGAGTAGAAACTATCCGTAGCTCAAATGAAATTTAAACAGGAAAGCATACGCATCCCAAACGTACACATCTTTTCTTTTGTATTCTTATTGAAATTCATTCATAGATATAAACACTTATAAAATGTGAAAATTGCACAAACAAAATGGTAAATTTCACCCTTCCGTTTGTTTATAACTCGAATGCATGCAAAATATATAATTATACAAATAATAATAATAACATAAAATGGGTACCTGGCAACGCTAGGGAAATAATAATGGCAGGGCCCTCTGGTGAACAGTGGCAATATTGTAGAGGCTTAGTTTATACCCTGGATAAAGAAGACCTCATTATTATCAAAACGTTGCATGGGCAGCTGAAAATGAACCCGGAAGAGTCCGCGCTAAGGTCAGTAACTTTTAGCAGCATGAGAACCGAACAAATCTCATGGCAGATGCATTTCTTTGAAAGAGAATGTTAAATCCCCTCACTAGCCATTATCCTTGAATAACAATGATAAGAAATAAAAACAAAGTTATTATCAATCAAGCTCAAGGTAGTCTCATATCAAATAGCATTATTCCAGAACATCTGTGATCTTTACCGTCTCATAGTATCACATAATTCAAGGAAAGCACTTACGTAGTAGAAGGTATCAGAAATTTAAGAAAGAATGTACACCATTTGCTCGATAATACTAAATAATCCTCAATACTGAAAAGGGGGAGGTTGATCGGTCGGAGCGAGTCTTTATTTTTTTTTCTGCAGGATGCTTGTAATGATTTTTTTTTGTCTCAGAAATATCATGTATAATGGTGGAAGCAACATTCTTGATATATCTTTCCTGTGAGTAGTGGAAAAATCAGTTAAAATGTATGTTGCAATAGCATACAAAAAATTCTGATAATTTCAGCTGATTCATTAATGTTTTCAAGTCAAAATTTAATAATGAATACCACAATATGTGTAGTAAGTGATATCTCCGGTTCTCGTAAACCTTACTCAGGGAATCAAATGGCAAGAGTGTAATATCGAGTAGATATGAAACCGATCAGTATTATATTCAGAGAAACCAAAGGATTATGAAATGTCACAGAAAGTAAACTGTAACTCTCTTTTTTGTTTTAGATGGCCAATGTCTTTCCAGTTATACCTTGTTATATCTACTATCCGAGGATAAGTAACGTGATTGACTGGGAAATAACAAGAATAAAAAGCATTGTGAGTTATTGCTACTGAAAAGCCTTAAAAAAGAAAAGCGGGCAAAGGTTAGACACTATGAAAGCTTTTCATCACTCTCCATTTACTCTTTATCTGAGATTTTCAATCCTAGATCAGGGAAGATTTGGCACAGACTCGACTTGTATTAGATTCACTTTCAATGTCTGGCCATATTCGAAATATAATATGGAAAGAGACGTGATATCAAGGGGAAAATACGCTTCCCAAAGGCATAATGCCAAATGTCAGGCGAGTGTACAATGTAGGAATCACTAAAAGAGAGATATGATGTAACATCAAATAGTTTGTGGTTGTTCTTTCGCTTCTTTTTTGTTTTCTGTTGTCTTGTCTCCTGTAGACATGGGTGCATAAAGTCCTCCAAATGTCACAAACTCCTAACTCTGTCTGACTTTGTTATGTCACCAACTAAAAAGAAAACACGCGAGCAAACATAGTACAGACGAGACCTACCTAAACAATCCAAATGCAACACGTAGTTTCCTGTAAGACCCTCTGCCACGTACGCTTTCCCCTCAGTTCTATCGAGGGTACACATCTGAACACAGATGTCTGTCTGTTCGTTCGTTCGTTTGTTTGTTTGATTGATTGTTTGTTTGTTTGTTTGTTTGTTTTTAGGTGTATAATTATGTGTCCGTCGGTTTCGTCACCTCGAATCTGGTCACGTGTTCGTTGTTCCTACCTGTTTTTCTCTTGTTTGTTTGTCCAAATTCTCTTGTTTGTTTGTCCAAATACAATCATAATAATGTGCATTAATAAATGATAATGTAGGCCTATACGTATGTATACGTATGCACCATATGCATAAATATTACTGTAAGTTAATTTACACAGAAAAATAACATTAACAAGGACACGCATGCCCCACTTTTTTTTCTCTCTCTCCCGAGCCCTCTCTTGCTCTCTCTCTCTCCCCCTCCCTCTCTGTCTGTCTGTCTGTCTGTCTGTCTGTCTGTCTGTCTGTCTCTCTCTCTTTCTCTGTCATTCGTCTACCAACGGCGTGGAAACCTGAGAAACGCGACAATGAGAGATCAATAATGCGATGTTATATGTAATTAGGCGGTAATCCCTTACATCATACAAATGCTCTTTTCCTGGGTGGATTGTGTATGAGAGGCTGTACAGTTACGGACATGCTCCATGAGCGTGAATGTAATCTGTGTAATACATATCTACGTAGGCAAAAAATATACTACATATCAATTCCCACATCATGTTAAACTTTCCTGTCATTACAGCGTTTATACATACATATTGTTATATAAATATGTGTATATGGATATACATAACTTGACATGATCAGGAAATTATTCATTTGTGGGCACCGGAATACGTTATCCGAGGCTCCTTCGTAATATTGGATTTAATGCAAATTGTGCTAAAGGAAACCTTGAAATTATATGGATCACGCCACACATTCCCTGAGACCATATCTCCTAACGGCTCCCATATAGTCAAGGACTTCCCTTTAATGACACATGCATTGATGATACATGCATTGTGACACATGCATTGATGATACATGCATTGTGCATGGCATGTGCATGATATCCTATACTTGACTACCGTAACATGATCACTAAACCCTACCATTATGAGATTCAGGCATCTTAAAACTTCAACAATTCTTCCCTACTGACAAAAGGGAAGCTGGTGACGATACTGTAGTGTTTATACCTACTGACGAACAAGTTGAACCTGTATTTTACATCTACGTCAACGCAATATCACAATGTCCTGACTTAGATATCTCATAGCAGAATGAATGGTCCTGCTCAGAACTAGTCCTACCTGTCATCAAAACTCAGCTTAAAGGTCCTGTTTACCTTTGGGAGCAGTGATTTAAAAATTGTTCAAGATATCACATTGCAATAGAGCCTGAAATATAAGGAGATGTCAGTATTTTTCTCGATAAACCAAAACTGTAATAGTCTGGAAACATTTTTATTTTAACTATTGTTCACATTTTGTGTATTTAACAATACTTAACATCGATTATACGGATTTAAATACTATATTTACAGTGGTTGTTTCTATCCCTAACTCACATTTTATAACTATTTTAAAGCACTAATGCTGGGTTTTTCTTTCATCTGCAAATGGTAAATTATGCCTTTAAGATAATCGCTATGTATTTGTCAAAGTAGGTCCGCATAGTGCAATAACAAACAAACGAACAAACAAACAAACAACTAAATACACTATACAACCTTTGTAGGTTGTTTCGTCTTTTGTCATGTTGGTAGGCTTGGAGCATGATACGAGTATGAGTGTTGTGAGCTCGGATACTTCTATCTACAGGTCCTGCTTGAAATACAGCACCAAAATAATGCTCTCCGTTCGATAATTCCCTGCTGACGCCAACCATGTGTATGTATCGCGAGCTGGGTGTGTGGTTGTGGTAGTGTGTTAGCACTCAGTCGGTAGCCATCTGGTCCCCAAAATCGAAGAAGAGTTCGCCGAGACAAGCGGCTGCCTCGAGTGGTTCTCTCAGTATTTCAGACTTGCTTGCCGTCAGTTTGCAAATAATGGGATATTTGTCTGTCTGGTTGGCACTGACTGGCAGCGTCAGTTGTTTGAGACTCGTCTTCAGAAAGCATTCGCGGCTTTAAAGTAAAAAAGATAATCGTTCCGTGGGCACAGGTTATCCCGGAAAACAATCACAGAGCAGAGGATAGCAGTGGTTTGACGCACAGGGGATATCAAGTGAACTGCGTTGTTTTTCACCATTACAGTTCGTCTGTACAGTACATGCTTAGCAAGCTACTGGTAGTTGGAACAAACTTTGGTAAGCTGTTCTTGATGCATTGTGTTACACTGACATTATTTTTTTTTTTCAATCTTAGTTTTCGTAAATTTCTTGGCGGTGTGTAAAACGTCGGTTGCAAATCTGATTTAATGAGGTGAAGTAATGTTCCGCCGCTTAAGTAATTTGATTTCATGCACCGTTGTGCTCACCGAAGGTGCTCAAGGTTTGTTCAGACATTATATACAACGATATTACGGTGTACTGCAATAACAACTTGAGTTTTCATACATGCGTTGTATTCTGAATTTGTTGATTTAACATATTGAAAGGTATATGTGTTTTGTATAAAATAATGTATAACAATGTGTCGCGTCATGCAAAGCCTCAAAGAGAAAAGTTACACAAAAGGCTGAATGTGGAGGCATCTTCGGCGTCATATGTAGCAAGAAGCAATGCACGTGTTAGAATCATAACAATTATTCTTATTTTATTCTAATTTTCATTATGATCCATGGCACTAACCTGATAATGAAATTCATACCATGCCTCATTCGAACATAAAGATCTGAAGGTCATCAGGCTGCATATTGTGTTGTTCGGCATTTAATGAGAGAAAATATCAGAATGCGATGAAGTTTTCTGTGCAATTTCATAAGGCTAACAGTCCAGGTTGACTGATAGCGACGCACATTCACAAATCCCTACTTAAACCAGAAGGTGCAAATTGTGCTGGTCGCTTCCGTTTCGTTTGTGTACAGAGCATATCTCTACGTCAGAGCGAGGTACGGTGTCCCAAAAGAAAATCTAAGAAAAATAAACCAGTGGCGCGCCACCATAGACGAAGATGCATGGTCGCAAATAATACGTTGTCTTCTAACAAAAAGGCAGTCCAAGGTTATGATTACAAATTTTGAAATAGGTCTACATGTCATTTTTTTTTCTCCGTCGTGTGATTTTGATTAACCCAGTTATCGTATTTTTCTTTCTCATGTCAGGACATGGTTAACCTTCTATTTTAGTGGTAGGTATATAGGAAACATACATTGTACATTATGCAAAAAATCTGTGCCTATATGTGTATCTGTTATATATTATGCACTCTGAGTGCGCAACATAAACACGACTATGGGGAGACGGGGCTGGTAATGATATTTGCGCATTTTGTATTGATTTTCACGCCTCCCTAACAAAGAGCAATGAAGCTGCGCTGGAAACCAACAAAGCAATAATAATAATAAGAGAAAATAAAAATAAAAAAGGCGGGAGTGTCTGTTTGCCGAGGGTTAGGGATATTCGTAACGGACGAGGCAGGAATTAACCTATGTGGAGTAATGAAGCAAAATTTCATGATGTCAATTGAGTAGCACAACATGGACATATTGGCAAAACAACGTGTGGAGAGCGAGGGTGATACTTTGTGAGCGACAGAGTAACAGATTCCTGAAAAAAAGAATTACTACTAACATTATAATCAAATCTTAAAACCAAACTCTACCAAAAAAAAAAAAAAAAAGAAGAAGAAAAATAAGTCGAATTGTGGCAATATCTGTGTAGTTGTATTAAGGGTAGTAGTGGGATGCAGTAAACGAAATTGTTGCAGTGGTAGTTCACACCAGGCGACGGCAGCTGTAGCGGTATTAAAACCGAGAAAAAATATAAGCCAGTCTTATCTTGTGCAATAAACTTATTGATCCAAGTTTGCACAAGGATCACATACATATTATTGCCATTGAGAGATGGAAAAGCGAACGCGCGTTTACTATGGTTTTATACAATTGTCTCTCTCGCTTCGGTATATATATATACATGAAAATTTATAAGTTTATAATATTATAAATTATATCTATAAATAGTTATGCAAACACGAGAGGGAGAGAAGAAAAATGGCAATCTCTTTTTACATCTACCGTAGACAACTGATGGCACTCTGAACTCTGACTAGCCGCCACAGCGCCACTCCTGTAGTGTCCAGCATGGAAGGGTACACGTGCACAGACCCATCACATTCCTAACACTTTATGGACCTAAATGCGAATAGAACTGAGGCCCGATGCCTGCAACGCCAATTAGGCCGGTTACGTAGAGAGTACAAAGAAACAAATAAACAGAACTGGAGACTTTTCTCAGCAGCCGATTAGATTCAAGCCAAGAAGCCCATCCCCCGTCTGTTTCGCTCGTCTTCCATCCCCCTCCCCACGTCTGTCTGTCTGTCTGTATGTTTTTTACTGTCTCGCTATCTCGCTATGCCGGCAGGCATTTATATGTCGTATTATAATATTTTGTACACTTCTTTATTTTAGTTTTCCTCTGTTTTGCATATCGGTACCCAAAGTAACGCAGACAAACATGTACACAAATACACCAGGCCACACGGTTATGTGAAACTTTCCACCTTGCATTGCTATTTCGAGGTCCTCAGTTCATCAGCGGGCAATTACAGTTCAGTTTCTAAAGAATTCCATGCGGAATATAGCCGGAAAAACCCCCCACAAGAATCGCGCCATATCCCAATGATAGATAGCAGAATGTGTGTATGACACGTAAGCATGCACTGTGAACGCATCACTTGCACTTCATTACCGGTTGTCTATTCATAGAGCGATATTATCTTTATCCACCTCACGCATGCCTCTCCTTGTCCCGATAACAGATAGTGTAATTACGATTTAACAAAGGAAATTCCTTTCCTTTCTTGACTGCTTGCCACTCTCGTGCCCCTATCTTTTTTTTCTTTTTTTTTTTTTACTTTTATAATCATGTACCCTCAAGCAAATTTATGGAATTTTGTCTGATATTGATTGAACAGTATCAAATAAGAACACTGAAAATAGCATTATTTCACACAAAATGCCCATTTAACAATTGATACGTCAAATGTCTTTACATTCGCAACTTTGGCTGTGCTCATTACAAAAAAACAACAAAAAAAAACAACGAAGAAAAATGATGATCTCTAGACGTTCGCATGTTATCTTGCAGTGTTACAAAAAAAAATGGCTGTGTGTATACAGCAGTTTAACAGTAGGTAACACATGGAGTGTAGAGATGAATACTGATTTGTATAACTAGACATGTTTGAATTAAAAAAGAACAACATCAACTGTTTAATACAACAGAGTTAGGAGAAATTCTAATTTCAGTCATAAAATCCTCGAAGGACATAAAAGGCGTATTCTTTAATTCTTGAGAGTCAATTTGGCAGTGGACTTGTCACAGTTGTTATTACGTTCCTTTACCATTTGCAGATGAAACAAAAATCCAGCAGTAGTGCTTTAAAATAGTTCTAAAATGTGAGTTAGGGATAGAAACAACCACCGTAAAAATTTGAATCTGTATAATCAATGTTAAATATTGTTAAATACACAAAATGTGAACAGTAGTTATAATAAGAATTCTTCCAGATTAAACCGTCTACAGTTATGCTTTATTGAGAAAAATACTGATATCTCCTTATATTTTAGGCTTTACTACAAACATTTTATATGGAAGTTGTTTTTTTTTTTGATACAACAGACCTACACATATTGGTGAAATTTGATATCTTGAACATTTTTAAAATCACTGCTCCCAAAGGTAAACTGGACCTTTAACAATGACCCCTGAAACCTTCTATGGCCAGCTGTCAAGAAATATGTATGACGGCCACAAGACGACCAAACAAACCATCTACTGTTCCATCCACCCCACCCCCCCCCCCCCACACACACACACACTCTCTCTCTCTTTCTGGAAAATAATATGTCATCAATATTGAGTGGGAGAGGTGTTTCCTGCCCGATGGACGGGGGTGAAAGACACGACAGGAAGATGAATTCTGATCAGAAAATTATGCTGAGAGACCAAAACCTATGCGTCTGAAATTCGATTAGCAGCAGGGACAACGTGATGGCAGGGGTGTGACCTGCAGGGGCTGAAATACAGACGGGTAGGGCTCGATGTCAGCCTTGCAACCTGCAGGCACTGACACTGGCGTTATAAAAAGGAGTCGTTTCAGTGTAGGCACTTAGATGTACATATTTATCGCTCTTGCTAGCACCGTGGTGTAGTAGATAACACCGAAGGACCGTGGTGTAGCGGATAACACGAAAGTGCCGTGGTGCAGTTGGTTACACCAAGGACCGTGGTGCATTTGATAACGCCAGAGGGTCGAGGTGTAGTGGATAGCACCAAAGGATTTATAAACAGAAAGTAATGAGTTCAAATCTTGTCTATTATATAGTGTATTCATTATGCAAGGCGATGACACAAAGCAGAAAAAATACGAAGCAACTGACAATTACCTAAAAACTTGTCAAATCTCAATGGATGTTAATCCATGTTTTGATTGATTAAATATTTCTCTTATTCCGATTTAAACATGAAATGAAAAAGATCTCTGTTATGTTGAACTTAACATACTAATGAGAAGAGTATGTTGCATTGCCTGGTTAACTGTGAATCTTTGATAATAGACGAGAACTGGATAAAGTTGGCATTTTGTTCCCATGTGCACTGACCCATCTTGAGGCTACAGTTTTGGCACCATGATATCTGAAACAATAGATTTTCGACTGGTAAAAAACAACCAAACAAACGAACATGACAAACCCAAGTTGTACATTGCTATCAACTCACATTGTCTTCCAGACATCACACAATATCTACACGTGGAGCAGCCAAGCTCCACTGTTATTCTGGAGTCTGGAATTGCAGGTACCCGTTTCATGGTTTCGTTCTTTTGTACTCGAACGCATTCAAAAGGTCTTCTCTTTGTTCGAAGGAGTGGCGACAAGGTGTCCCTGTGCCATTTTGCAACCTTTAACTGACAATGATTTCTTATTGTCGATCGCTTTAGAATTTGGGTATGTTCACGTCAATGTAGTGCTTGTGTTTAGATTCAAGCAGTATAGCACTCGAGTGCAACACGTTATTCGGCACTATTTTGTTTTCTGGGTTAGATCAGAGGAGCATCCACAATGCACGCGTGATAATATTTTCTCTCCTTTTTTCTTCTTCTCATTTTGGTCCATATGGCGGCTGTCGAATAAGAAAATCTTCGTATTGAGAAAATGTGTAGCTTAGAGGCAATAATAATATTTGCAACCCATGCGGAGAGTGTCTCCTGAGCAAGACATAAGATTCAAGGATAAGCGTGGTTATGTATATAAAAGTTTATTCTTTAAGTAGAGGCCGTTTGAGCATCAAGGGCTGGCTGAAATGGCAGTTTTTGCCTTTCCCTGTGCATTCTATAAATTCATAATTCCACAGCACGACTTGCCTTTGATATTTTTGCAGGTAATTGCAACCGTTTCTTACACTATCAAATCATATAGCATAAAAATGACAATATCCGGACACAACAATTTGAAACTAAATCCTTCCAAACGAAACGTAGCCCTAATTTTCTCAGTGCTCTTTATCACTTTTCGTATCCTTTTATGACAGCAAGAAACTCACTGGGTCTAGTTCTACAAGAATTTTAGCATTTCATAAATAAAACTAATTTCCAGGGGATTTAAAACAGAACCTGAATTACCCTGCAGATCATAATGCACAACGTATTCAAATAGTATCCCAAAATCCAGTTAGCATGGTAAGTGTTATTTCATCCCGTAAATGCTGTACATCCGTAACTTACTTGTTGATTAATACAACCCTGGCTTGATTGTGATTCCGTTCGAAGTCGGAGAAGTAAGCACATAAAATTAACTTTGGAAAATACAGTTTTTAACATGTTTAACATGAATTTTATCAGATACACTCGAAAAAGCATCGTAGAGACGGGCCTGAGTAGCAAGGTTGTTTTTTTTTTTCTTCATTTTTTTATCATCGTTATTATTTTTTTTTTTTTACATCGATGATTACTTCCACGTTACAATCGTGTGATGGGAGATAAAAAAGCGATGTCCCAGTGAGCACCATGCTTCATCTTTATGCCCAAGCATCTCAGTTTTCCCTAAGAATCTTTTCAACTCGTATTTAATGAATCTATTCTTGACACCAAATATGAACACGAAACCAAAGGACTGCGAATTGACTGTGAACTGGTATGGACCCAATTCAGGTCTGGAGGAAAACGTAAATTGCACGGGCAGATGCTTGAAGGTGACAAGGCAGTTCACACGTGCGGCCATTAACATGCGATTCAGTCGCAAGACATTTGGCACCGCCGGCCTTCCATCTTTGTTTGCCTTCATTATAATTTTTGATGATAAGTTTGTAAATAAAAAAAAAACAACAACAACCTGCAAGGACCCAAGAACCGTTTTGGGAAAAGCGTGCGCTCAAAGAAAACGTTCGGAATAAAGGCGGGAAGGGCAAAGTAAATTTGATTTTTACGCAAACATGGTGAGCAGACGCCATGGTCTGGGGTGTATGTGTGTGGGTGTGGGTGTTGCCCTATCCGCCGCATCACTTAAGAGCAAGGGTAATATAGGTTAGGCGTGTTACTCATCTACAGCTGTAAAATTTACCTCGTACAACCTTTGCCAGAGAGATGGCGATCCAAGGTAGTGGCGTCCCCGAGTAGTTATGCTCTCCCTGCATGGCATCATCATTATTACCTTCCAGAACGAGGTTAAGTTTTAAAAAGGTTAAGTGATGTATCCTTTTCATGCTGAATCTAATCAATTCTTGGCCAACATATTGCTCATCTAGCAAATCTTTCAGTGGCAAATGTACCGTAAGCTCCATATGCGCCTTTATATCTTTTTGAATTTCTTGCATTTACATTTTCTATGTTGCCTTCCATGTTATATGAGTTTAATTGATTTGCGCTTATTTACTGTGATTGGTGACATTTTGCTCTGAATGGTCAGGAGAACAATCTTTTATGCTTGGATTGAGCCCGCTTGTTTTTCAGCACTAGAAATATTGTGTTGCAGTTATAATTGTTATCATTTCACTTTGTACTCTATTGTCAGAAGTCAGGAAAGTGCATTTCCAACTGTAAAAAATACCTATCCTTTCTTTCTGGAGAAACATCTCTTTTCTTTGAAATAAAACTATCATTGCAACTAGTCGGGAAATTGCCCTTCTTCGACGTAATCAATCAGTTGCAATTTAAAAAAAAGTTGGGCGCAAGAATCATTACTTTGCATAAAAACGACTGCCACTGCTGATTTATCCATTGAAACGTTTTTAAAGTTTAAGTCATGTCATCATTAGTATCTGAACAGTTATTACGATCATGATCGCTTCAGTTATCAGTATCATCAATGATAGCATCGGAATTTTGGTTATAGATTGAACTATAGTTACCATAACTCTGCCAGTAAAATTCGCCTCATGGCATGGTAGGCTCTTCCTCTCTCTTCCCTTTCTAGCACTTAATGCGAACACAAATTTGCCGCTAAGTTTACCACTGCAAGCACCGGGTCAGCTCCCTGGGATTTTTGATTGTGTGTGTGTGTGTGTGTGTGTGTGTGTGTGTGTGTGTGCGCGCGTGTGTGTGTTGTCATGAATAGCATTTGTAAAGAGAGCATGCATAAACCATTAAGACATCAATCAACTGATCTGCTTTTGTATACACAGTGAAACCAGAGAGACCTATCAGCTGTACAGGTGTCTCGACACCATATTAACACAATATAAAACAAAATAATACATAAAAATGAAAATACACTAAGTTTAGGGCAATAATATGAGCTCATAGACATGACAGACTAACCATTTGTTTGACTCTTCAAATTAAGATTATCGATAACAATAAACGACTTTTTATGAAGCGTGTTGGTGTGTGGTTGTCGATCGGTATAATGTGTTTTAAGCTCTTAAGCTCTGTGCAAACTTAATTGTTTTCATCCGAAATTTAGCGACTTTTTTGTTTAATATATATACGTGTGTTCCTACCTGATTTCTGGCCGCTTTTATGCAATATGTGTTTGTTTTTTTTTTGTTATTATTGAAATTAGAATCTTGAAAGTCTGAAATATTGACTTAAAAAAGAAAAAGCAGAAGTAAATGTTCGATGTCTTATCTATCATAGTGACGGGGTATAATAGAACACACACACATACCTACATACATTTGACGCGACACTTGATACTCTCCTGGCAAACAATGTCATTATTATGATAAAATCGTGATTATATTCTATTACGTAATCATATGACGTTTGGTCTGATCTGTCCAACTTGCCACATTAGCTTTTGAAAGTATGAAGTATCCCCTTCGCCTAGTTTTTGCCCTTGAATTAACTTGTCTTTGTGGCATATACAGACAGAAAATATTTCTCTCATCCCTCCACACCCGAAAAAAAAAAATCTATCCAAAACGCGTCTTATTTACCGCCAGCCTTTAGATTGATGAAAAAAATAGTCTGTAAAGCCCATTTAAAATTCTTGATAAGTCTGAAAACAATACGCTATATATAAACTAGCTATCATAACTATTATCAAAAATGAGTAAAATTACTTTCAGTGGATGTTTTTGGAATGTAAGTATCCTTGAAATGACTGAGTTTAGAGCACTGCTCAGATACTTGTCAGAAGGAACTTTACACTTGGAATCGAGTTTGTGCTTGTTATTTGACCACGACAGTAACAAGGAACACACATAACTATTATCATGTGCATTGTAAAAGAAAATAATAACTGCAATAACAAGTATCATTGAGATTGACGGCCTTTGTAAGTACTCTAGTCAGTATTTCAAAGTTGTTGTTTTTTTCAAGTATACAGAGATTGTAATGACAAAGGCCCCTCGTATGAGTGATCGAAGGACGATAATTTATTTTTAGATCGCATCTTAATTGGTAGCAACGGCTCAGTATGAATTCTCATCGTCATGAACATTATCAGCTTTATTACTTTTCTTTCTCTTCAAATTGTAGAACTACAGCAATTTCTATTCTTTTTTTTTTCATTTTCATTATTATTCAGTGAGATATAATGTAACATCCACCGCTGGGATGAAATTTCTCTTTTGACTAATAAAAAGACGCATTTGCTGGTAAAGATACCATTATTCAGAATGATTGCCCTGAGATATAAACGAAAGTAACCCCCATTTAGAACTATATTTAGTCACTGGAATGCTAGAGAGGAGCACGGTAAATTAAGTTTTTGTCTCCTTCCGTGGCAATTCTTTGGCTTTTGTGGGGGTCTGATTGTATCCATCACACGCATGACGTCTATAGCTTATCTTCTCCGCGCTTATTCGATTGATTGCTTTTATTTTTGGCCGGTAATTGGAAAATAAATTCCGGCGCTGAAGCTGAAGTTACGCTACAATACTTGATTGAAAAGATGGGAAATGCTTTTTTGTATGTATGTATATTTCGCTTACCGGATCAGTTAGACAGTAATTTATTTTGAAAACTTATTTATTTGCATGTAAATTGCACACATCATGCATATCTAATAGTAATTGCATGTATTGTGACGCAAAGATCTCAAGTGAGGTGATTCGCATCACGCAGCTGTGGAGAAAATTAATACTGGGTCGTTTCTCAATATTTTTCAATTATAGGTCATACATGTATTATAGTCGGTCTACACTTATAAATTCCCATCAATACCGCGGAGAATTCTCTGGTGTGAGATTACTTCTGCGGTTTAAAAAACAAACAAACAAACAACAACACAAGAACCTTCGTACCCTCACTTCATTGTCACCATAATGTAACTGGTCATTTTGACAAGAGCTGTTTAGTTTTCCAATGTTCATGTAGTTTAAGAATGTTTGATTGTTTATTTTGACTGCTGTGATTTTTGTCTTTTAAAATCGATAAAAACATAAAGAAACCAAAGATTTTGCACTGCGAACCTGTTAAAAGAGACATTGTTACGCACTGCGTGTATAGGCCTACATACACACGTATTATTATGTATGTAGATGTATTCTTTTTGGGAGAGGAAAACACAGCAGCGTACAAACAATCTTTGTAGATTATGCGAGGTTGTGTCAATAATAAAGACAGTAAAGACGCTCTTCGGACAGACCATTCTACAGCGAGGAGAGGTAACTTTATACTTTCGTTGACTAAAAAGCCAGCATGTGATGGAGTACTAGCCTTTGGAAGACAAGTCATGTATTTCGATGTCTTGCCAATTCCTGTAAGTTATTACTGCCAGCAAAAATGCGAAGGTAGCCCACCTTTTAGCCGCAGGAACGACGCCAGATAAGCATTGGCGTACGTCCTTTCCTTTCAGTAATGTTCGCTTGTCGACATATCGTATTTCCTCTCACTTATGGTTGTTAGGATGGTTATGCGCAAACTCTGTTCGGTTCGAATGTCATTGCGTAAAGACTACAAGTGTTGTACTGTAAAACTGAACGCAGTCATCAAATTCGGGACGAATCCCTACCAACTTCATATTCTGCTTTTCCCTTTAATACTGCATCAAAGTTTTGAATGCCAAATAAACTCTTCCCTGAAGATGCACAAACATTTACAGTAAGTAGTGGTCGAGCTTCTGTGGTTCAAATAGAAGAGAAGTTGTGGCAGTTTTCTTTATGACCCCCATTATGTTCTGATTTAGCGCGCATTCTGTTAGGTGTAGTTGCTGTTGTATCAGTGATTTCTGCTCCATTGACATTTGACTAAGAACCACCTAACGTGTAATCGTCCCTCCTTGCCACGTCATTTCAATATGAATGGCTCAAGCAGTGCTTTGTCCTCGAGGCCAAGATGTTCTGAATGGAGAGAACTACACTCGCAGTCTACGGGCTTTATACCTTTTCCCAGTCTCACTGCAGGGGTCCTGTAGTTTGACAAGAAGTATATGGGGCCATTCCCTGACCCTCTTTTGAACAATGTCCATGGGATTTTAAGGATTTATACACACAGCAAAAGACACTGCCAATATTTGATTCTAACCATTACAGTGGCAGAGAGGGAGAGAGAGAGAGACAGACAGACAGACAGACAGACAGACAGACAGATAAAGAGAAAGAGAAAGAGAGGGAGAGAGAGAGAGAGAGAGAGAGAGAAGCATACAAACATTCACAAGTGTAAGAGTAAAATGCGAGGATATGCACTAATAAGAGGAGTAAGTGGAATAGTAAACAGCAGAGACAAAAATATTCGTTTTCAAAAGAGACGAGCTTTTTTTATGGGGTGCACGGGATATATATAACCTTGGGCTACTACACGTAACAATGGAACCAGAACGTCATTTTGTGACTGCAATCACAGCGCCTATAGTGCTACATGCTTGTAATAGTTATGATGATTTTGTTTCGAAGTTCTTATGGTGGATATGGGAGAAGATACTGGTTGATCTACAAACACAAACAGCGTATCAATTTGCAACAATTCAGTGAATATTCTTTTTGTTTACAATGTATCTATCCGCACTCTCCAAATAGTGTGTTAGTTTGAATCAACTTCCTACAGCGAGTTGCATTAAGAGTGTGGTATACAAGAAAGTTTGGTGATAGGAACGCACGTATTGGCAAATTTACATGTATATGTCTGTTCTGCATGAAATTACAGCGTGTTGTGTCAATGCCAAGAAAGAGAGTAAGTGAATGTTGTACAAAGCTGGACATGCACAAGTGAATGAATACAAAGTGCACACTGCACGGCGTTTTGTTGTACTTGCTGCTGCACCGGTTGACGAACGCTGCGTATAAGGTCATCCGTGTGATGTGCACAACAATTCTCTTTCTTTTCCACGAACGCTAACAGCATCGTGTGTTCTTGTTCTCCCTCTTTTCTCGTCCACCACAGGTGAGCGCCTTCTTGGCATTCATTCCATAGCAAGATTAGGAAAGCGCAGACATGCCATGACGGATTTCTCTGTGCAGTGCACTGGGGAATGCGGGCCGAGTGAGAGGCCGAGACAACACACCTATGTCGCCATCCCTTTACCCGGTTTCCAGGACGCGCACACAAATGAGCTCGTGACGTCTTCGATGACGTATGTGCCAAGTCAGTCGCAAAATCGCTGGGAATCAGCTCATTTCCGCCGCTGTCTCCGGAGGAGGAGAAGGAGGCTGCCAACGAAGAAGGTGTCGCCAACACAGAGCGAGGCAGTCGGCTGGCAGCCAAGTGGCGGAGTTCCTGAGTGTGGAAATGGCTCCGAGACACAGCGGACGGGAGGCTCATCTTTAACGACATTACCTGACGAGTGTGCCTCCATGGCGCGTCCTGAATACACGGTGTGGATAGCGAGTGACTGCCTAGAAATAGACAGAAATGTGACTGATGCAAACTCATGTAGAAAGAGAAAGGTAACTGTTCATACACGCCCGTCACCGGGCGAAAGGTGTCTGGAAAGAGTGTGTGTCGAGCAAGATAGCTGCAGTTGTGAAGCTTCAAGGGGCTCCTGCGCAGACAATGAGAGGAACTCCTCGCTTGTCCAGCGGCCTAGCTTTCCCACGGACCACACCATCCCCACCAAATCGGATGAAGGTGATTCAGTCCTCGCCTTGAACCCCGTAACACCGGTCTCCACGAGAGGAATTCTTCGACGGCTCTCCTGCCACTGTGGAGCCGCAGTAGGCCCATTAATTTGCGCAGCCGAGTCGGTTGTGGACAGATTGTTTCGTGCATGGTTTCGGGTGGGCCGAGGAGGGGAGACCCCATCCCATGCCATTGGTAACAGAGTTGGTTCAGTGACATTCCACAGGTGGGTGACTGTGCTACTTGTGTGTGTCATGGTGCTACCGTTACCTACCACAGCGGCACCCGGCTTTCGCTTGAAAGGCAGCGGTGAGCCCGGCTACAAAAACAGCTTCTACGAGAAACTACCGCCAAAAGCTCAGTACGAATCGGTCATCATCTGCTTACTGGCAGTCAGTGCGTTTATCGGACTTATTGTGTGGGTGCTGAAATCCAACTTTGAGGAAAGACAGCAAAAACGAATGAGACGAGAAGCCTCGCTGCGGGAAAGGACAAGTTCGGTGGCTTTTCTAAAAACATGACGAAAGTGTCAGCTGTGTTTACTCTCCTTTTCAATTCACTACCTGTTGATCAGCGGTTAATCACATTAAACGTATGTATGTATGTCAATTCTGTCAGCTGGAAAAAGTTACTGTCTGAAAAATAAGATATAGATCTATCAACCGAGGACACATGTGTTCCGTTCTATTACGCAATTTGAAACGTCGCCACAGGTAGCTTGTAGTATACAATGTCATGGAGCAACTGGAAGAAATGTTTTGTGATCCATTGTGTGTGCGGTAAGAGATGCTGGAATATCGCTTGTATTGAGAGTCCTGTCAAATTGCTATTGTCTTACTCGTCGTTGACATGACTGTTAAGTAATTGTTGTTTAGACTGCAAGTGGATTGATTCTGTGACGCTCCTCGCCGATTTAACAAATCTAAAACGGTATCTTGACATCTGGCTTCCAAAATGAGAAAATCGAGGATTTCAATTTGCACCCCTACGTCGAACCCATTCACGACACTAATGGTAACACCCCAGGATGTTTTCTACCCTTGCCTTGTTCCGCCTGAAAAGCTCTCGCCTAGCTTCTGGAAAATAATTCAATATCATATCTGAGATGTGAGATCTCTCTTTCATCTCCCTGCTTTGGTGGTGTTTTATATTACTCGCATCTAAACTTTTCGTTGCTGTTTTTTTTTTTTTAAACTAAAAGTTCATGCTGCATCGGAACCAGTGAATTGGTAGAAAGCACATGAGTGATTGGATGTACATGTAATGATGCAGCGAACATCGCGTTTGAAAGTTTCCTTCCGTGGATGTGAACAGCCAAGAAGTTATATTGTTTTTTTTAAAAAAAAAAGCAAACTCAGTCGTAACCTCGTACTATAACCTACTGACCATACTATACTGAGGTGGCATATTTTTATGTCCACCAATTGGGCAATATAATGCTTAACTACATTCAGAATGATCATGGCTGACATAATTCAGTATACTGGTCGGTAATTCGTTTTGTATGTACTGAGATACCCCCTTCCCAGGCTTGCGTGAAGGCTAAATTCGTAATTGTTATGCTTGCTATCCGAGCGCCAAAGTAAATCTTAAGGGGTTCTCAGTAACAAAGGTTAAAGTTGCAGTGACTGTCATTTAATGGTCCTGATAATTTCATGAAACGTGGCAGGATGTACATGTACGAGAAAATCGTGAGTCGAATTTTATCTCAAACTTTTAACGGACGTAGGAATGGATGTAACGCAAGCCCTTTGACATCCATAAGCTTAGTACGTAATCGCATACACTTATAACACGGAAGGCCTCAGTATTTTGAACTAAGAGCTACATAATGATCGTGCCACAAATGTTTTGCTGTTTCCATCGCTTTAGAATGTCATACTGACCATCTGATATACATTTCCTTTCCTTTGAATATATCGCCTAATGTTTTGCATGAGAATTACCTCTCTGAAGAAAAAAAAAAAGAGAAGGAAAGGAAATAAAGGATATGAATGTTACTTTCATGTCAGTTTTTTTTTCTCCATACGTTTAACAGTACACCATTGTGGAAGGAAACGTTCTTTTGATTGAAAATTGTATAATTTTCTCTCTCACTCTATTCCATTACTTTTGATACACGGTAATAAGCAGATAATATCGCTACGTGATGGTTCAAAAATGATACTATCTCAGCTCCTTGTCATTTTCAAGAAGAATATGCAAAGTGACTTAGATATTAGCCCGAAAGTTGTAGTTGCGGGGTTTTCTATCCATTCCTGGGATTACATTAAATGCCTGAAAAAGGAAAAGTGGCGGAAGGTGGTTGTTCGAAAAGTTGCTGTTCTAATTACTTCACTTTTCAAACAGAATATTGCAAAGTAATTTACAATAACAGTGAGACAGTCTTTAGCAACTGTGCACTTGATATAACTATAGAAACTGGTACACTGTGTGCTTCTTTTATTTTGGATTTCATGGCTGGCTGTTTTTGATAATTGTATTCCCTGCAGCATGTTCCGGTATTGCAAATGTCGTGAAAATACAGTGTTTGGTATGAAAGTGAATCCAACCAGGAAGATTATAAAATGGTGATGTTATCTCTTGATGTCAATATCATTATGAGGAATAAACTTGTTTAAAGTAAAAAGCTTTGAATATGTATGTAGATTCCACTGTTATCAACAGTAATTAAAAAACTTCATGTAGAGGTTATGATTTTGATTGCCAAAGATGGGGGAAAGCCTATATCAGTGTTTTAGGGTGTCATAAGTAGATTTTCATATCGTTAGCGGGGATCCGAGATCCAAACTTCTATTTGTACGAGATCAGATGTAGCAGTTCACTTTAGAAACTCTCATGACCATAATGACTTCTCCCGAAAGTATCTGCGTTCCAAAACAATTGTATTATTGGCTAGTGATGATTTGTATCATATCCTAGAAAGAAACTACACGTTTTATATTGTGAACGCTCAACAGCCGTGCAAGCTGCATTCGTTCTGTTTGGTTTATTAAAAAAGACATATCTTGTATGATACAGGCAAAAAGAACATGTGTACGGGTTGGAACCACGCCCATTGTGTCTTGCGATTATTTACTTGTCATTTCTGAATGCCCGGATGCGATCAGCCACTCGTGCAAGAAAGCTCCTCCAGTTATTAATGAGAATCGATTCGACGCGATAACTTTATAGATCATGACTTACACGTCTTTCGTCATGCATTTTGAATCCAGCTAAAATCAATAACCGAGGAAAAGAACAAGATTGATGGAGCAAACAAAGCATTCATCATCTTTTTGGGGGATGACGGAGCTCTATGATAACGAAAAAACAAATCTTATTAAACGAAACAAATATCAAACCAAATACAAAAATGAAAAAAATAGAAAGTTTCCTCAATTTCCTCTTCTTATTATTCTTCACTATGTCACCATAACACAAGAAACTTAAACGATGAATTTTCCCCTTTGAGGTTGTAATTCAGATTGTTTCCTATGGCAATTTTGCCGCTTAAATCGAAAAGATATACTTTTTTTGTTTTTTTTTTGTTTAAATTGGACGCTGTTTCCACAATATGTAGAACCAAATATTATCCTTTTTCTATCAGCTGCTTAGTATCATCCAATGCCGTCATAAAACCTCAACTCAACAAGTCGTGAAATCGAAAGTTTTAATCAACAACTACAACAGGGAAAAATCGACGTATTGTATGGTACTAAGTTGCCATAGAAGAATTCATCGCGGTCGCCAGCGTGTCGACATGTTGCCGTATCTTGCTTCCTGGGACAAGGTAACGAAGTACTACTGTCATATCAGAGTTGTCTGCGCAAGATTTGTCAGTGTGTGTTTTATTCGCTACGCCACACCGCGGCGGCATAATACAATGGTACAATAGTTCGCTCCTGACTCACCGTCCATATCTCCCACAGGATGACGTAGATTTGGTTTTACCATTGTTAATAGTATCGCTATGCGAAGGGATTCGGCATGGCCAACAATGGAATTCCTGTGTCTGACAAAACTTTTTTTTGGCTTATCGAGAGTAACAATGTTATAAGAACGTTGCTTCGCACTGTAACTTCTGTTTGGAGTTTAAACTATGCGTTTATAATGTGTTTATAACTATAATTATAGTTAAGATGTATTATCTCTCATGGCAATTGGATGTAGCACCGAATCCTGTGTATTAATTCAACACGTCAAAAATATTAATAGGCAGGAATCTTTCTTCTCATCATTCAGATACGTACGTGAAGTGTCATGACAAAAGTTGTTCTAGATCTGACAGAATTCGAAGTTTTCCTTTGGAAGTGAAGGGAGGCCTGAAGTTGTGAGCAAGTGCAGTTTACATTCATCATTGTGAACCCCGTTTCCTTTCGAAAGTGTTTATAAGTGCGATATAATCACGTCCGTCCGAATGATCTTCGCAGGTGTACCCTATGAAAGGGAACACACGGTACATCATTATTGTGTCTAAAATTATTTCACGACACGCCCTCAAACCTCCCCCATATCGTCCTCCCTCATTTATTTTCTTGTTATCCCCCCCCCCCCTCTCTCTCTCTCTCTTTCTCTAGCTTCGTTCTCCTCCTGTTAGAGGTTGAGTAGGACGTTTTTAACGCTATGATTCGGACGTGACGCCCGATCAGTTCTGTGGCGTTAAAAACATCTTAGTCCATCTCGTGGGGTGTGGTTAGATCGCACCTAAGTAAAGCTCATCCATCCTGGCTCATTGGGTCTTATTAGTCTGGTGTAGGTCCTTTGCTTTGTTGAACAGGCGAGATGTTGAAACATTCACTCGCTCTATTGCTTTATCTAGATGTAAAGATGACTACACCTGTGCCCGCTGCTTGCTGTTGTCACTGGTATAACTCTCCCCACTTCCAAAGTAAATGGGGATGACGATTGATATGCTCACAAAGTTAAGTCTGTTTTGTCCTGTTTTCTCTTCCATTTCCTTCTTTCAAACACACTTGATCTCTAGGCGTTGCCAAATTTATTATAAATTTTCGCGGTGTGTTTCAAATAAACATACGGCCACGATTCTCACACCTGACCTCAACTATGCCTTTAAACTCCTAGGGACGGTTATTCGCTGATGTATTGATTTCAATCCTTATTGGAGAGTGTTGGCACGAATGCTTTACTTTCTTTGAGCTGTGAGAAACCAAGAAGGATAACATAAAGTACACTTACATTAACGGGGTAACTTGAACGATAGTCTGACTGAGGGGTAGAACAAAACTCAGATTCCACGAAGAAGTAATAATTTTTGTTTGTACGAGCTACTAATAATGATAAACATTGCCTGCCGGCTGGAAAGACGCGTCAGATATATCTTTATTTTCATCAAAGGAACACGAATTTATCATGTTGACTGATAACACAATAGTCCATTCATGAAGGATGATCCTTACCCACATATCCGCATTATTGTTATTTTACTTTTTTGTTCCTTTTTAAAGTGGTGGATATTGTCCTCACTTCGATTGCGAATATTTTTTTTCTTGTCTTCGGCAATCAAGCTGTGCGTTACAATAGGGTCTTTAAGGATGATGAGATAAATCTAGTAAGAGGACAGTGTGCTTACGTCTGCTTTCATTTCGAACACAGGTGAGATAAAAATCCTTCGAGCAGTTCTAATTCTGTGAGCCGCACTTCTGTGCCATGTTACCTGTGGCGACGCGCCGCGCCACCCGAGTGCGAAAACGCCCAGGTTTCGAATTCTGTACGGGCGTCTATAGCTGATTGAGGAATCGTCATCGGGCGAGCAAGCAGCGTCGAGGGTGTAATTGACCAATTTGTCAAGATGCGTGAGGTGTGAACAGCTCGCGGGCCCCCTCCTGCCAATGGCCAAATTAACGTTATCCAGGAAATTTTCAGAGGAAATGCACACAGCACGTACGTGTTTCCTGCCACGTTGTTTGAGAGCAACGACTGGTCAGATACGGTTTCTGGCACCTCACGGGGGAAAAAAAGTGCCCTCCTATATAAGGTAACACCTGAGTTTCTCGCGTATACGTGTACCAAGAAATGGCGCCGTCCTCACACAATATGAAATAACAGAAAGAAAGTGGACATCTGTTCGCTCATCATTCCCCTCATGGCGTTAAATCCTTAAAAAAGAGGAGGGATGTTTGCATGATATGAAAAAACATGTTGTAACCCGTCCACATCGGATGGTCGCTCTTTCAAACAATAGGGACGCATCTGATATTTCTCGATATGGAGTTTTTACCAATCGTGCTCTCAAATTCTAGACGCTTTAATCAATATTGTGTTTTGTATGATATCCCTGGATGCCCGTTGATAGCAAACGAATAGGCAATTGAATTGGTATTGAGGTCTCGATTGACTCAGGTAGTACAATAAATCTGTTGTTGGCATCAAACTTTGTTGAGACACTACACGTACCTCGTTAAGTTTTATTAATAATGCGATCTCTAATTCATGGCCGGGTATGTGGCAGTTGAATGTGGTTACGCGCAGCTTTGCATCAAAACAATATTTCATGCCGACATGTATGTGAGTTTCACAATGTAACTGCACCGACCTTCTTCCATAATGCGTGGATTAAATCAGAAAGCACGTACAGAGTTTTACCGTGATACGACTGAACAAACGAACAGATGGCGGAACGAAAATTACATCGATCAATACCGAAGAATCGATCGACATACAATACAGCAATGTTTGCCTGAGGGCGGTGAAATAATGGGCTCTCACGAAATGTGCCAATAAAACACGCATTATTACTGTCGTGTTTCGGCGCACAAAATTCCAGACGATGGTGTATGGTTCGCGTGGCTTAAGTTTGTGTGTCCATATGACTACACGTTGTAGTATTACGTTGTATGAACAAAGAAAAGGGTACGGTTTCGTGTAATGCCGATAATCGTTTACATCATGGCTAGTTATTTGCTCTTTCTTGTAAATTCTCCCACTCCTTTTCCCTCCATTGACACAGAAAAATTGAAGCCCTGATTCCGGTGGATTAAAACTGAGCAATCAATAGGCCGATTTAAAGACGGAATACCTTGCAGGTCTCAAAGCCACACCCTTTTGGCATGTCCTTCTGAAGGATACCGATCACTGTGAACTTACGGGTTTAGGATAATACTTCTGTACGGAAGACAAGTTTTGAATTCGTAAGCTACCAAAAGACGTGGGGAGGCGTAGAATGGCCATGCATATCCTCCTATTATTGAATATAGTAAGCAGCTGGTAAGTCGCCTTGGCAGAGACTGTAATCTTCGGGGCTACAAACTGCGCATGAGCGGAGAACCTACATCCCACTCCATTTAAGCATCAAGTACTTTTTCGTCTAGACCAAGTAAGAGACCTCACTTCGGTGAAACAACAAGGAGACAGTAAATTTGTTGACAGCATTTCCGTTGTTTATACAGTATGCAAATATTTGTGGACTGGAAACGCAACTCTGAAATAGCAAAGCCATGTATTGTCCAGGCTTCAAAGTATATTGTTGGTACAGGGACTACCTGTTGTCGAAATTTCAAGAGTTACGTCTTTGATATATTTTCCTTTACCATATGATATTATGCTCATTTTAGATTTCCACCTAGGCCACATTTACCAGTATTCATTGCTGAACAAGTCACACTATAAGAAACATAACGACCTTCGGTAAAGATAAACTCATGATTGATAGTTACACATCGTAATTGCGATTGAAACTGGGGTTCTGTTTCTTTATACAGTGTATAAATCATAATATTCTGAAATCAATTTCCTATATAGTTTCTCAAAATTTAGTGTCAACAATTTCTTGGAACAATATTCCCAATTTGTATTTCTTTACTTATTTACAAATTTACAATCAGTCGTGACACTTTATGATTGCATCGTTTAGATACGTTCCCTGGAGTAAGGTTCCTTTGTCTTGAGCGTGGGCGTTGTTTACTGTAATTGAATCCCTCATATCTCAGAGGTTATGATCCATATTGTTCTTTTTATAGGGATGCCCTTACAAATTCAAGGTGAACGGCAAATCAGCTCATTTCTCACAAACTTTGGCTGATGTAGGCCTAAAGCCGCTCAATAACTTCACAAAGTTCCTGGGATCAACAAGCTTGCAGACGGATCTATGAACGAGGAACTTAAAAAAACATCGGCTGACAAGGTTTGAACAAAGTTTCACCCCTGCCTCTCACGGTCTTTCTCCATCAAGCCATAACACTCTGACGACAGACCTTGTCAATCTTCTAACACGAAAATGTTTCACAAAATGAAATTCGTAAAGTAATTCAGAATCAAATCAGTGAGAGCGTGAGTTGTCTTTGAGGCGCTCTGTTTCTGTCAACTTTGCAGCTTAGTAAATGAGGACTGTCGTAATATTACAGTGGACCCACCTTTCCTTTAAACCCTCCTCCGTATGCCCCCCCCCCCCCACCACGTACAACGACGTACACAAACACATGCACACATACAAACACACACACACACAAACACATACCCATCCCATCTACGTCTTCGAATGATAGCTAGTGTCATACTGTTGGTGGATATTTTGAAATCCTATCACCTTTACCTGGTAGAATCACCTCGTTCCAATATATTCTGCATTGATCATTCTGACCAATTCGATATTACTTTTTTTTTTTCAAAACTTGCGCAGTATTAAACGGATTTTATCCCCTGACAGCAACCCTGCTGTTTGAGCACGGGGGTGGGGGGTGGGGGGTAGGTAGCCCTCTGTATACCCTTTATTTGCGAAATTATGATGTTGTCTACTTTTAAGTCAGACTAGAGGAACTGGAAATAAATTTCTAGGACGTAGTTCAGCCAAGTAGAACTCTATTGTTAACGCGACACTGTTCACTGTTTGCTCTCAGCGTGCTTGTGCACAGACAACGTATGAAAAACAGCCGTGTTATTTTTGCCCGTTCTATAGTGTATCAGGATACTGTTACATGATACTCTGGGTATTGATCTCTCTGTATCATCATCCCTCGTTGTAATGTAGAAACGTATCCCGCATTTGATGGCTGACCAGAGTGAAAATCATCTTCCTACCCGCACACTGTCATATGAAATGACAAGGCCGTTATCAGTTTGTTGACGTACAAATACCATCACACTTTACCAACGTAACGGTGTTGACCTCGACATAAAATTGATGGTAGACCATTCTTAGGGGGTGTTGCAAGAAAGGTGCAATTAATTGCAACTCCCCCAAATCTATTGCAAATCCTGCAATTAATTACGACTGCAACTTGCAATTGATTGCAAGTTGCAATAGATCTGTCTATTGCAAAGTTTGCAATAGATATTTGCAATTGATTGCAACTCGACTTTCTAATACAAGAAGAGGGCTGAGAGAAGTTATACCAGGGAGGTTACCTCCCTGGTTATACCAGTAATTTACACAGCACTATGAAACAATAAGGTATCACGTGTCAGTTCCTTCGCCCCAGTTGACTCGCAATAGTCATCAAGCGGTATCAACCAGGCTTATTGTGTCATACACTTGAATGAAGTATTTTCAAAATGATGTATCGGGCCCTGTCCGACATCTCAACACTAATCAGAAAAAACAAACAAATAAACAGACAAAACCATTACACAGTCTTCCAGGAGTGAAGAGTAAACGATGATAATTATGGCAACATCATAAACTGAGAAGAGGGCGGAAGAGATATCTTGGTAACCCCAAACTGACCTGTCCATGACGTCTGAGATGAATAATAAACCCTATTATGTTAGCAGTTTACGCATAAGCAGGAAAAAAAGGAGCTAATTTGTGTCTATGGCAGGAAATTCCTGTGCTTTGTTAGAGCGATCGTCTGCCAAACTTCTGTGGCTCTCCCTTATCAATACCACACAGTAGATATGAGTACATTGTGTACCAAAAAGGCACATATTCATGTTCTTATACGGTATATTGTATTATATTTCTTACTAACTCCTATAAATCAATTACTGTTGTATATATGGGAGTAAGTGAAGATTTATGTTGCTTTCGAGTCAGATTAAAGCATAAAAGTTCGCCCATAATATAGCCATAGAAATAGTCCACCAAGGATTGCTTCATGCATAAAACTTCCTTGCTAGAAGAATGTGTTGTTAATATCTCGAGCTGCGTGTATTTGTGAGCAAACATCTATTTTGAGCGGGTAATGAAGTGGATGGAACACGATTGCTCGTAACATGATTGCACACTTTGTCCAAGCATTTTTATTGTGCTTCTCAATGTTCGCAGCCGTTGCTGACAGTCAGACGCTGGTAATCATTGTCAATTTCGTTAAATTTCACTCCAGATGTTGCGACGATTATCGTTTTCACAGCAATTAAGTCGAATTGCAACTTTATATCGGTGAACACACTGAGACAAATGTGTTTATCGTGTCCAAGTTTGAACACCAATCAAGGCTCAATATGAAGAAACAACTGAATTTTAGCTGAGAATATTGCTGTTGGCCTGTCTTTCGTTTATGACAAAACGACCTTATTTGTTTTCCGTAAGGTTATCACGCACAGTGTACCGTGCAGTTATGAATGTGTAATGGGCATGACGCGGTGACTTTAATTCTTTGTATTATAAGTAGCGTGCCTGGAGGCTATAATTTTTCTCATTTCCACGTTGTGTTGATAGAATGTGATCTCAGCAGGCAATTTAACCTCATATTTCTCTGAGGGAGAATCCGACTTAAATCAGTCCAAATACCAATTATGTCTTGCTTGGAACGTTTCTAATTCTAATTATGACTTTTTACACGTGGCCACAAAAGAATCGATGGATGTTATAGTAAGCAACCATGGGATCGACGGCGTGAAGTCCCCTAAAAAAAAAAAAAAAAAAAAAACTGTGTATAGGCAAATAAGATAATTGTAGTGCCTTGCCAAGGGGCACTACGAGTGTGGCAATTACGGAACGCTAACCACAAACGTCATGATTGATAGTCCGTGGTCTTATAAGTTTATGATATTATATGGTATGGAAATCAGAGCTGTGCAAACTGGTGCCAGTATGTCAAGCGCGAAGTATGCAGCTCTGTACTGTTGTTTGTAAAACGTTTGTTTACGTTCAGTCATCTGCTTCACCACTGCCAATAATAGGCACTTAATAACAGTACAAAGTGAAATGGTGTCACACAAAGCTAAGGAGGAAACAAAATTATGGTATACTGCATTATCTTTTTGCTTTTCTTTCTGTTATGTGTCATCTAGATTGAGTAATATGTGACCACTGTATAGAGATCAGTCCTACAAACATTATTCACAGCAATCCTGCTCATTTTCGCTGAATGCCAGCAAACCTTCCGTGTTCTGCCAAATCCGACATGTCCGACGCCGTCCGAGCAGCATTTGTCAAACTCCCGCTCTATGTACACCGTTTCTTTCTTTCTTTTTTAAAGGTTTGCAGTGTGATAAAAACAATAATACATTCAAGTCCCTGTTTATGAGCATCGTATGGATAAGCAAGAAGATGATGTTTCTCCCGAGATCTATCTTTTTTCCTATGTTCTCGTCGGGTCAAATTTGACAAGAAAGCAGAGAATTGAACGTAATGTTGAATAAATGGGATGGGCGCTGTCTAGCGCTACAGTAACTCCCATTATGAGAGCTCAAATACCTGTAAAACACACTCACACACAAGTGACGCAGGCTCGTACTATTATGTGGCATTATAACACTATTGCAACGATAATAATGCTTATTTTAATAATGATAATGGTGATAACAACAATAATCACTAATGACAATGATGACTATTATGATGATAATAGTGATGACAGTGATATCATGATATTTCGTTTGTTATTATCATCATCGTTATTGCTTCATTTTCAGTTTGGCATAATATATGAAAATATCAAAACATCTGGACAGTCAGTTCACGCCAATTAGGCCTAAAGAAATGAACAGCTATCTTTTAAATGTTCTCCTATGGGTATCTCTTTCATATCATGTATCAATATAAGCCCTGTAAATTGACAGTAATGCATTCTTCAGTACACGTGGAATATAAAGACAGAAAAAAGGAAAGAAACTGTCCATTTTCTGACTATTTCAACTCGTTTTCCGTTACATACATATCATTTTGTCATTCAAGTCTCTCGGTTATAGTAACCACTAACTGTGTGAAGAATGTGATTATAATGCCTACCCGCAGATTGACAGGAGGTCTCAAAATCATGAGAATACCACTGCGTTTTTTGTGTCCAACTGCCTATTTATAAATCTTATATGGCATATCTTTAAATATGGAAAATGCATTTCTTATGTGGTGGGAGTGGATTGTTTTTCTTTTTTTGTTGTTTAATTTACTTTTTTTTTAATGTAAACCTATAGGCAAGCACATGCAAAGTACCAACTGCTTCCTGGGAGGGCAGTTTGTAAATCTGTTTTGGTTTTTTGTTTTGTTTCTCTTTTTTTAAAACCTTAAGTTGAGAGATGTGGTTTGACAAGGCAAGGAGTAGATTAGAAATGGTTTGATTGCTGCAATTATTGTGGCGACATTAAAGCGTTTGGGTAGTTTGAGTAGCAGCAGTACTTTATAACGTCATGAGATGATTTATCATTAGAGATATACCTATACATATTAATCAACAAAATACAATTTTGTTTACTCTATTCCATGCCAGAACTTTATCATTATCATCACTGTATTCGTGTCTCTTGCTTTGACGCTAAGCGGCTGTACAGGAAGACTATGTATGTACATTTTCAACAGGTGAAAATTCGTACAGGCGCATGTATTGGTATATTTATACTGTTGTAAATATTCGCATTTTATGGCACAAAGTAGTGTGTTTTATGCAAAATGGTATATTTGGTATGACACGGGTCGAATCCAAAGATATTTCCGCAGTCTTACACTGTCATTGTACTCTTACAACGTGAATTGGATGTCTGCTCTTTGTTGGTTCAGTGAAAAAAAAAAGAGTCAAATTATCATCAATGTTGGTACAATGAAATAAAAGTCAATATCTGTTTGTACCGTGAACAAAATTGAAAAAAAAAGAAGTGTTTGCTACTTGTTTTCTGAGTCCAGTTTATTGTGCGAGGGTTGTGAGGAGAACTTTACTTACGCGCTACCGACCATTTTCACCTTACCGCAAATGGGAAAATTTCACTGAATAGACATTGAAATCGTTAAATATGGATGCTCAGTAATGAGATTGGCGGGCTATTTCACACTTAGATTGGTCCAATGGCGCAAGCACTGCAATGTACAATAGTGCGTGGAGAGTTTGAATTTACACAATGCATGGTACAATGTAACATGGTTTAGTGCTTTGCCACTGAGCTTTACATTGTTTTGTTTTGTTTTTTGTTTTTCAGGGATGGGTCGCAGGTGGCTAAAAGCTCAGCGTTTCGATTATTAGGATAAAAATGTTCAAGCAATGGCATAACGAAGGACACTAAGTAAAAACATTTACACGTTGACACAAAGAGAGCAAGAGAAGGAGAAAACCAGACAGACAGATAGACAGACAGACAGACAGACAAAAGGGGGAGCTTACAAAGGGAAGAGAAGAACGAAAGTTTACGTCCGAGACAAAGGCAAGAAAATTGAAAAGAATGTCAGATAGATGTCAGAGAGAAAGGGGAAGGGGAGATATGAGAGGGAGAGGAAAAAAGAAAGAGAGAAGAAGAGAGAGAGAAGGAGGGAGAGGAAGAGAGGGAGAGAGATGAAGAGATAGCTGGTTTAAGAAGATAGAAGGGGAGAGAGGAAGAGAATGAAGAAAGAGTTGAAAATAAGACCAATCTTTATCCAGTTATCATGCATGGATGGTACATTACGCAGATGCCACAGGAAGAGAGTAGGGAGGAGAGGAGGAAAGGTACTACCTTTTACACAGTGATATACAAAGAGACATCATGGCATACAGGAGGAAGCAAGAGACCCCAAACACAAGGTAAAAGAAGGCATCACAGAAACGGGGGAGAGGAATGCGTCATGGAGAAAGTGGGAGGCCAAGGCACTGCTTATCATAGGTTTGCTCTCACAACCGCTGGGATTTTAAAAAAAAAAAAGTTTTGTTTCTATGAGTTGGCCTATCTGTAGTAAGATGGCAAATCGCCACACGTCATAGGGGCTACAAGATGCTAATTCGTTTGTACTCATATTCAGGGTCCCATTTCATTGAAAAAAAAATGATATGATAGCAACTTATATGGTGGAATAGCAGTTGTCATTGTAACGTCTAGAATCCAACTTCCTGATTGGCTGTTGCTATGGGAAGTTACCATTTTGGCAAGAGTTGCTATCATGGTATCTTTTACGAAATGGGGCCCAGGTCACCGACATCAAAAGGCGTCATTCCTCCTCACCCGATCACCCCATCACTTTAATTCTTTAACACAGGCATAATTTACCATTTTTAAAATGTTGCTAGAATAAACCGTCTACAGTTATGGTTTATTCAGAAAAAAAGTAATATCTCCTTATATTTTAGGCTTTATTGCGAAATTGCCATATAGTTGGATATTTTGTGATACAAACTGATGACTGACCTACACATGATTAGCATCAAATGTTATAACTCGAACATTTAACATTTTTTAAATTTTTACATGGTAGGATGTTCTGTGATGCAACTGACCCACACATATGCATCAAACGTGATATCTCGAACATTTTTTGAAATCACTGCTTCCAAAGATAAACTGTACCTTTAACGAGCCATCTGCAGCATCAAAATCACGCTTGTAGAAGGACTACGCAAGAGAAAGAATGCGGCTGCGACTGGCTTAACTTCGGGCATAATGAGAGATTGCAAAAGTAAAGACAAAAAAATAAATGAATAAATAAATAAATAAAATAAAATAGATAAAAATAAATAAAAATGGAGTTACAACTACACGTGACACATCTAATTAATCTAGATGATAACATGATGATAATCTAGAAATGGTATTTTCAGCCATTTGTATACTGAGCTATTTGCGTCGCCTCCCTTAGGAGTTAGAGCGTGAAGCCCTAACCAGAATATTTCACGATGTGATTCATTGTGTTTTCTTGAACAATAATGCACCATGCTTTCAAGCTGGGAGACACTCTCAGTATCATTCATTTAGTACTATTCAGAATAACTTTCATGCTCGATTTTTGACTTTTCTATACATGACACACACACACAAAAAAAAGTTTAACATTGACTGTAAGATCAGTGTACCAGCACTTCAAGGTAATTGAAAAAAAAAAAGACTATCATCATTAAATCTGTAACTGTGTATGTGTTGTGACCGCTGATCTCTATACAGGTCCTCCTGTGGAGATCAGTGTCTGTGACCCAGGATAAGCATATCATGATTATTAGAGCGCCCTCTTTTTGATCGATCATTACGAGCCTGACGTCAGCCCTAACCTCCCCTTGAGTAGCCTTCCAGATACTTCTATCCATCA
The DNA here is from genome assembly GCF_964275005.1 of Diadema setosum. Lineage (NCBI taxonomy): Eukaryota > Metazoa > Echinodermata > Echinoidea > Diadematoida > Diadematidae > Diadema > Diadema setosum. The sequence goes on along the minus strand of NC_092703.1, from coordinate 19,788,532 downwards.
AGTAGCATTCAAGGATTTAAATAAATGGACAGTATAAGATTAAATATTTAATCATAATTTCATTAATAAGATTTGGGTGATCTACTAGATGAAAAAAAAGCATTTTGTTCGTCCTATACTGAAAAAAAAAATGCAATTCAAAGGCAAATATAACCGCTGATATTTTCGTCCTAATACTTTATCTTCATTAAGAAAAAAGAAGGAAAGTCTATCCCTGGAATGAGTTGTTTGAGCTTCATAATTATCTTTCATCATCTTACCATTTTGAACTTTCGTTGTCCCTGCCATTTGAATTTAATCAAATCAAGTTAAATTGGTTTTGTAAAAACAATTTTATTCATTATTGCCTGTCTTTTCCAATAACACAATTATTTTGAAAATTCATATTTATCTTTCAGAAAATCTAGTGAAATAGAAAATTGCATTGGATATGATTTGTAAGCAATGCAGTAAGGCTGAAACAATTTCACTGTTTTGCAGTGATAAGCCAAACTTCACAATATCATAATTTCCCCGATTTTATCCGATTTTGATTAAACTTTCACCGTTGTTCGCGAAAGATTCTATTTATTTTTATCAGACTAACTTATAACTGGACCGGAATTCCTCTTTAAGAAGGTAGTCTAGTCTAAGTATAGATGTGCCCTTATTCATTTTGTTCTGATATGTTTCTTTTTGTATGTTTGTGATTTTTTGAATGCTTGTAAGGAAATGAAGTCCCTCGAACGAGGAAAAAAAATATTTTACAAAATCCCTGCAATTGGAAAAAAAAAAACAATGCAGTGATAGAAAGCGTTGGTATAGTTTTTTGCCTTCATCAAAATGACATGGACACTGTGGATCACATAATAAATGGGAGGAAAAGCTCAAGAAAGCATGAATCTATTGTGAACCTGCAGCAGTGTATCCTATTAGAGTTCCCTAGAAAGTAGATCGGATTAGTTTACGCTTTGTCTGAAAAGAAAAGATGGAAATGGGTAAATTCCATTTTCATTGCTTTATTAAGATGCTAAATGTTAATCATATTCAAGATCAATTTGTGAATAAAGCACTATCTATTTCTATTATTTTCGCTGTTCTCAGTTACTTTTTATTATTATTATTATTATATGATATTACTATTGTGAAAGATCCAGGAAAAAGAAAGTCTTGTCCACTTAATTAAATAGATTTGTTAAGTTATTTATTTCTTGATTAATTGACTGATTGATCAATTGATTGATAGATAGATAGATAGATAGATAGATAGATAGATAGATAGATAGATAGATGGATGGATGGATTGATTGATTGATTGCTTGACTCATTCATTCCTTCACTTCACAAAACGGGCTTAAAAATATTCCAATTTTTAGATAATGTTATGTAAGAAATAGTTGATGACAATTGTGGAGACAATTATAGACCTAAAGAACAGAGAAATGTGACCCGAAAAGAAACCCTAAAAGAGATTCACCTAGTTGGCTGTATAAAATAATGCAAATAATTAATCGATTCAATAATTCATTAAGAAACGTGACATAAGCAACGTTGCTCAGCATCTAATTTGGTTTCAAACATTGTATTTCAATATGTCTTGCTGGGTAGATAGCCTGTCTTTTCAATATCGATTGATGTTATGTTTGTGATAGTAACGAAAAAAAAAAATGATTGCATTGTCAGTGTTGATGTAAATGATAGTTAGAATCATATCGTTAATGGTATGCACAAAAAAAAATGCAGTTTTGGACAAAATTATACATCAAAAGGAAAATGTTTTTACTACCCTGCCAAACGGAGCCCGAGGGTACAGCTCATAAGTAGGTTATTCACGAACACTTACAGAGATAAGGATACATTAAGCTATACTTTACAACGATAAAAAGAATATCCCATTACAAATAATGATAATTAAAGCAAAAAACAAAAAACAAAATAAACACATAAAAAGAAACGTCAAAAAACATCAGGTGCACAGTGATCTTAGCTTGAACGAGTTCAACAACCTCTTGAGTTCCATTCGGAGAGCTCACAAACAACCTTCATCCAGCTTCGCTTCAACATAAAGAGACGAAATGATTCCCGCAATCCTCTTGCTCTGGCCTGCTGTGTGTGTGTGTACTGTGTGTGTGTGTGGGTGTGTGCGTGTGTGTGTGTGTGTGTGTGTGTGTGTGTGTGTGTGCGTGTGTGTGTTTTCTTACATTTTAGAACTGTACTTGGCTTTTGCCGTCACAAGGGGGAATGGTCAACCCCATCCAGCTTTGATCCGGTCACGTTTCGTTTTGCTAGATCTATGGACAGCGACGGCTTTCCTGCCCGAAGCGTGCCGGCAATTTCGAAATGTGTTTGTCATTAAATCCGTCTAGATGAGGCTGGTCCCAGGGAGGTGGAAAAACGAAAAACTTGATCATCTTAGTCACCAGCTGGATTAGAATGTAAATAAACTAGTGGAATGAGACTGAGGTATGACCACTTCAGGGTACGTCATATGACTGCGACGTCATCTGGAAATGTCCACGAAAAAAAAAAATAAAAACGACTAGAAAAAAAAAAACCTTTGTGAAGTGATATTTTACTATTTACCTATAACAGAAAAAGCCACTCAGCTCTCAGGCTTTCTGCTCTGTCAACATGTTCATGGTGCATGGTCAACATTGTTGTCAGTGACACTAGAGGACATCTTTTCTTCGATTGGGCCCACTTTATACCTCCTTTGTAACATAAATTAGTTCATTAAAATTGTTCATGCAAACTAATTGTTTGTTTTCTTCTTAGATCCTGTTTACCTTTGGGAGCAGTGATTCAAGATATTACTTTTGATGCATATGTGTAGGTCAGGTGTCCCCTTATCACAAAACATCTTACCATATATTTTTTTTTTTTGCAATAAAGCGTAAAATATAAGAAGATATCACTATTGTTCACATTTTTTATATTTAACAATACTTAACATCGATTATACTGGTTATTTATTTATTCTTTTTTTGCATTGGTTGTTTCTGTCCCTAACACTTTTGAACTATATTTTGAAGCACTAGTGCTGAGTTTTTCTTTCATCTGCAAGTGATAAATTATGCCTTTAAAGTTCCATTAAGTCACTTCTATCCACAGCATTCACTTTAAAGTTTCAATGATACTACAATGCTCTTCTTTCCCATTATGTAGACGCAGTAGCATCGTCATTATCATCATCGTCATCAAAACATAATCTAAGCATAATTTCCACAGATATCTCCACAAATGCAGACTCATTTTTACCATTCGTTTACTGTATTGACTATAATTATTATGATAGTAAATCAGGGTGTTTAACCCGGTGAAGTGGTCCCGCCTCACATCACAACTGGACCCCATGGAAGACCAGCTTAGTGTAGCTGAATATGGGCTATCCAGCCATCTTCTCAGATGGAAAATGAACAAACAAACAAACAGACAAACAAACAAACATCATCTTCCTATAGCATTGCAACACAAAAATAAATACTGATAATATGCGTGTTTCGCAGAGGGTCATCAGCAATGAGCGGACATGGTGATCACGCATCCAAAGGAAGAAAAATGACTTAACTCAGTACTCTTCAGGTCGTGTTCGAGCTGTCTGATCAGCCAGTGTCACGGGATGATTCATTTTAAAACACACAAAATCCGTATAACTGGACTTTCGTTAATCTGAAAACGAAAAGAAAAGAAAAGAAAAAAAAAAACACAGACGAACATTCGGAATTATGAACTTTATTTCGTTTTAGGATTAACGAACCTTCGAAATAACAAACCCTTTTTTTTTCACTTTCGTATTAACGAATCTTCGGAACGACGAACCCAATTCAATTTATAGTAGTAATGGCCTTTCGGAAAAACAAACCTTCAGAATAACAAACCTCCGAAATAACGAACTGTTACCTTAATGTACGGCGCTTCGTGCAACGAAATAAACCGTCATGAGATCAATATGGTGTAGTTGACGAGGCTCTGGACTCCTAAAGAGAAGAGACTGGGTTCGTGAGTCCTGCCCTGTGCATATAATACACTCCTGGACAAGATGTTTTACCCACAATGCCCTCCCCCCGCCACTTGATCCAGGTGTAAGTCTCGGTACCTGAGGGTGTTTCATAAAGCTGTTCGTAAAGTTACGAACAACTTACGAGCGACTGGTGATCAGTTGCGATGTGCTATACTTACTAGAATTTCAATAATTCACCACAAGAACTGATCACCAGTCGCTCGTAAGTCGTTCGTAACTTTACGAACAACTTTATGAAACAGGGCCCTGGTAGTGTGGGGGCATTGACCCACAGTACCCGAACTTATTTATATCTAGCGATATCTACTACAAGACACACCTAGTTGTTGAATGCAAAAATGTTCACGCTGGCAAGGCCATCTGGATGGAAAGCTGTAAAGACAGTAAGAAGAGACTATATTCTGAGAAGTTGAGGCCATACTATCATCAATTTATTCCTTTTTAGGTCCTAACAAATGTCTCTCCCAAGGATTTCTCAGTATCAATAATTTCACTTTTGAGGGAGACTTCTTCTTCCCCTGTTTTATGTGATCAGAAACATCAATCTAAAGGGATATTGATTTGGACCTGACAGTTGCATATATTGTTGTGTCTCTTGTGTCTAAGCTGTGGAGGAGAAAACATCAATACCAGTGCTTTAGGGAAAGGTTTGCTCGTCTGAGGAGATTACATTCAGGACGGGGGGGGGGGGGGGGGGGACGTGAAGCTCTACAAGATTGTACGTGCATGTACTTGAACATTATTGTCATTGTTCAGATTTAATCTTACACTACTTGTCAGAAGCTTGTGATGAAATTGGACTCACTCGATCCAGTCTTAACATCTTATGTCTACACTTTTGTCCAGCAATGCTTCAAAAACAAAACACCCACAATATGCATTTTCCCCGTCAGTGGTAAATCTGTTGTTATGTCAAATAGTCGAATAGAATTGAGTTTTTTGAAAGGGAACAACAGATGTTATAGACTCAGAGTCGCAATAATGAGCTCACTTTATTTATTATATTTTTTTTGCATTTTCAGTACTTAACTTTAAGGAACCTGCTTGTAAAAGGTGATTATTCATAAAGACTATTGAAATAAAGGAACAAAACATTGTTATATGAAAACAAGCTAGGTAGCTCACATGTTAGTGATGATGATGATGACGGTGATAATGAACGCAGCTACATGAAATTATGCACTATGTGTGCTTGGTTGTTGCTTTTTTTTTTTTGCCAGAGATTCAGGCATATAGGTATAGGGTAATGGACGTGAAATAATGACTAGAATGTTTAGACCGAATTCTCCCAGCATCAGCTGAATTTTTTTCAGATTACTTTTCATTCTCTCCATCTTTCAATCTTCTGTTCACTTAAGGACATTGTTTGTCGATTTGCCTTCTAAAAGTGCCTTTTTGTCCACACGTTTGCATATCATTATTTTAGAGTCATCTCTTGCAGTGCCTTTTGGGAGTTTGTTTTTAGGTTTGGACACGCGACAGGAGATATTTGGGATGACATTTAGCCTTAACCCAACAACCTTTGGGGTAATGAATTTATATTTCCAAAGGGGATTTTTCTAGAAACAACAGGTTACAAGAGTGGTCTATACATATCCATCTTGCATGACTTCTTCTGAATATAAATCGTTCTCTGTCTCTAAACACTGCATTGATATTGTAGTGTATGGCTTGCATTCTCATACAGCCGTCAGACTTAAGTGCTGGAGAAACATAAAGAAGAATGTAATGTAAGGATAGAGCCTTCCCAATGTGGATGACAAGCCTTCCGATGCTCCCAAGTTTCCGATGACCCTGGATACTTCCACACAACTTTCAGTGAAGGACACTGTACAGTGAAGGACATATTTAGTGAGTACAAACATGACAAAGGCAAATCGCTATTTGCAAGTTCTTTATCCTACAGAGATTGTAAATGATTGCAAGTTGCACATAAGGAAGAATGACACAGGTATTTAACTGCTAGTATACACGTTCTATTACGCGATTGATTTGTGATTGCAGTCGATGGAAATTCGCCTATGGATTCAGGGCGCATTTGCTGCTTTAGCAGTTCCTCGTTTCTTGAATATCATACAGACGTTGACAGTTCAAGGAAAAGATGTATTATGACTGTAAGGAGACACACGGTGTGAAAGGATTGAAAGCACATGCTCGGTACTAAGATGACATACGCAGTATGTAAAACAAACAAACAGACAAACAAACAGACAAATCAAAACAAAAACAAAAAGAAAACATTACCAAAAAATCCAAAAAACATAAACTACAACAACGTCAACAGTGAAAAAAACAAGGCTCTTCCTGAGGTAGCAGATTCTAATTTTGACTGCAAGAAGAAGGGAGCAAAATGTATCCCAATCGCTGTAAAAGACATCCAACTGAGATCGTATTCGTCACGCCACTTATTTGGGGCACAGCACACTTAAATTCACACCCCTTAACACACTCCTCGCAATCCCGACAGGCACGGCGAGTGCCTATATGTCAATGGCCCAGAATTACACAGAAATATCAGAAGTGGCAAAACTTACACCGAGATAACTGAGTTCAATCGTCGAATTGAGCCATGGAATTATCTCCAAATGCTTTTGGAGAGAGAGATAGATAGATAAAAAGAATAGATGTCTACATGTATTATTCCCATTTGATGTCGCGACACATCAAGCATTATTGGGATAGGCCTATGTGGCAAGTCTTACTTGTGGCTTATAGTTTTCACTGGCGTAAATTGATTTTTGTCACCTGTTTCTGCCATATTCTGCAGAAAACAAGAAGACGCTTATCTCGAAGTTCATTATACCCCCATCTCACTAGACGGCGATTCCGCTACGATCATCAAAAATCAGCAAAGCGCGGCGGATCGTCGCTTGATCGCTTTAAATCTTCTCCATCGTATCTTGAGCGGTTCAGAAGCGCGGTGGGTCGCCACCATCGCCATGGTCGGCGACCTCGCTACGGAAGTTTTGAACATGTCCAAAACTTCCGTAGCGAGGTCGTCGCGGTTTTAGAGCGTATCACAATCGCCTCGCGAGCGCATTAAAAGCGCCACATTCGTAACTCTGACGGGGTTGCAATGCGTTAGGCGTAACTCAAGCGCATCGAAAGCGGCCCTCATCGCCCACGAAAATTACCACTTTTACAGTATTACGTAACAGGAACCAACCATGAACAATAGAAAGTGATGCACAGATCAGGAAGGTGGACATAGAGAAAATCGTATAAAATTCATTTTCTACGTATACTCAGTACGAATCTACTCTGTTTATCAAATTGTTTGTTTGTCATTATACCATTCCAAGTCAATGTTAGTGAATTAAGTTGTAATCTTTTCAAATATATGTTCATAAAATTGTATCATTGTAGGATACGATTTGCAGTTTGCTCGCAAGCCGGTTCTTTAATATTATATACACATTTTACCCTTTTAATTGAATGGATGACTTAACTAATAGTGCAATTTCACATCAGGTTCTAACTGGTGTGTCCTAGAATGCTAAGATGTAAGGGTAAAACCATATTCTGCACATCCATGTTTGTTTGACACTGACATCTGCCTGAAGAAATTCAATCATGAAACCCATTTTATACCCCGATCGCTTGAGATCGTAGCATGAGCCCGGCGTAAACGTATCACTGTCGCTCCGATCGTATCACTGTTGTAGCGAGGTCTTGATAAGCGTACTAATATCGCAACTCAGTCGATTCGATCGCAGAAGCAGCGTGTCTTGTCGGCCTGGAAATGCGACAACAACGCGGCAGAGTCGTATTATCATGGTGGCGCTATCGCCTACAGCACAGGTTGAGCGTGGAGAGACCGTAGTGTAATCGCCTTGGAGGCCAAAAATGGCGACGAACGGCGATCGCGCCACGATTTGCTAAATCGTCACAGATCGCCCTGGTCGCCCTGGTCGCCTTCCTAGTGAGATGGGGGCTTAACAGCAACCCAAAAACAAATTTATTCATAATTAGAATTTTATGAAGTGCGTACTATATAGCCAATTGAGTTACAGTCTCAGGGGTAAGGTGTGTTAGGTTCATGTTGTCAGGTGGTCGGAGATCAGGGCACTCACTCAATCGACAATCCTTCATAAAATCCATGAAAATTCCCGGATCATTACCAAAATTTAACCATACTTGTGTCATTTTCAACCTTTCCTGTTAATTCGTTTACAATTTTTTGAATTATTTTGTACCCAGACAAACAAATAAAAAAACTAACAAACAAGCCAGAAAAGCACTCTGAGAGAGCAGATCTCTACCAAGCAGCTCATTTCCATCACATAATCTTGTTCTCTAAATGAGATCAGTGATTTCCACTCATACGTATGTATGCTGAAAACAGCCCGATTTGCCAATATTGAAGCCTTTTGTTACGTCATCAGCTTCCAGATGCGCGGCGCCTCGTCCGAGCAGAGCAGGCACTTTAGCAAGCAAACTTCAAAAATGCGCAGCTTGATTTCCAAAGTGCATTGACCCCCTACCTGCTAACATGTCGGAGAATCTTCATAAAATCCATAAAGATTCCTAGATCACTACCAAAATTCAATCATGTGTTCCTTGTGTCATTCTCAACCCTTCCTGTAAGTTTCATCCAATAAGTTGACATTTTTTTATAGTTATTTTGAACACAGACAAACGCACAAAGAAACAAACAAACAAACGCCGGTGAAAATATAACCTCCTTCCTTGGCGGAGGTAAAATCAATCGTATCACACTTTATAGAATCAAAAGACTTCTGAGAATAGACAGAGCAGACCAAAGAATGACACATTTGTAAACCTACAAAAACAAACAAACAAACAAACAAACAAATAAACAAACATGACACATGTTAGATGTACTTCCAACCCCGCCTCATCCCTTCGCCTGAGAGGCGCTCCCTTTTTGTTGATATCATGTGGCTCCAAAAGATGCATTTATTCATTTAATTCAAAGTGGATCACCATAATGTTGAGGCTGATCTAATTACGTTCCAATGATATTATGATGTGTTTAATTGAGACTTCGCGTCCAGCCTACGCAGTCACACACATAGCTCACCACACTCCACACTTAATTTATGATTTCATCTCAAAACACTATTCGCCTCCTGGAAAAACGTTCCCAATATTCGAGATTTCTGCCCGTCCGTGTGGGCGGGTGGAGGCGGTTGCAGAGTTGCTATGACAACGAAATGGAAATATCGTAGCGCTGGGCACATGATATAACGGTGCTATTAAAGTTGCAGATTAGCTGTCATCTTCCCGGAGGTATATTAGATAGATAGGACAGGGGGAAATACAAAAGAAAGAAAGAAAGGAAAATGCACAGAGTAAAACTGCTATTTTAGGTTAAGTTTTAAGCGTTCTCTCGTCTTTACATATCCTCATTTCGCCATATTCTCATATAGTTCTTTGTCAGTCGGCTACTTTCATACGTTATACCCTCGAGAACAACATCGATCGCATCTAGAAATGGTCGATTCTCGTCCTGTCTCTCCACATTTTAAACAGTTTCAGCAGATTAATTTAGTTTCAGTTTTTTTTTTTTAGATAAGTTTCAGTAGATTAATCCTATTTGTTTAGCAGTGCATTTTGAAGACCAGTGACTTTTGAAGACAGACTTTCATGTCTTTTTTTTTTCTTCTGCTTCTTCATCTTCTTCTATTACGGTGATGTACTTGTATCTTCAGTCTGTTTGCTTTGATGTACAATTGTAAAGCGCCTTGAGCATTTAATCAAAGTGGAGAACGGCGCTATAGAAATTGTATGTATTATTATTATCATTATTATTAAAGGCTCTTTTGTACTGAGGATCTGAATGATTCATTACAACCTCTCATTCGCTCATGTTGTTGTGTCTGTAGGTGTTATCTCTCTTCTTTTAGCGAAAATGTGAATATTTCATATTTCCAAAGATATTATGTTGACTACATGGCGATCAGAGTGTCTAACCTCGGAGTGAAGTCTGTCTTAAGAAGGGGCGTCATTAAAGATCTGTCTTTTATCTCGAGAAAAAGAGAAAACCCCAAGAAAATAAATGATGGCAGAAAAAAAATGAGAAAAATGGGGAAAAATACAGATGGATAAACACCACAAATACCTTAAAAAAAGTATGGATTAGTTTCTATACCTTTTCCGATGAATCTAGGATGCATCACTATTTACCGTCAGGCACCCGATTATAAGGCAGTTGGGATTTTACAAATTTCATATGCATAGAGGGAGATGAATTGAAGAAAAAATCACACCTCAACCTTCACCTCGCTGCTTAATAATCTCTTGCTTTCATTACTATGCCTTGTCCGCCTTGGACTGCTTTATACAATAACAATGTCGAAATTTCGGAGCTGGGGTATTTGTTCAAAGTTCATCGTGTTACTGCCGGCAACCAGACATGGCCCGGTGGAAGTGTCGCTGCCCAGAAAGCAGTAGACGACAGGTTCGAATACCACCGACTCTTTTTTTTTTCGACATGTTTGTGAAATTATGCATCGCTAGTTGCGATCTTACAAAGAAAACCCACACCTCAATAATGCTCTCAGATTGAGCTAAAAATATACGATGTAAAACAGCATAACAAACAATTTCTACATTTCACAAATGGGATGATAACCTAGTAGCGATTTCGCGAATCGATGACAATATTTATAGACCATAATATGCACATAGAATATATCTTGAAATTAAAGTTTTGAACATATCATCGATACCTGAGTGTGCGTGAGGGAAGCGATGGTTGCTACATTATCCCAGGATGGTGAGACGACTCATACCTCCCTGTTTCAAGGGTCTCTTTCACGGCGCTGGAAAAATGAACACCATACTTTTATTGACGTATGTTGCCATGTGAATTTGGCATCGGTAACATCGATCAACTAATTAGGATTATACTGACTTATCAGATTATTAGATTTCCATCGTTGCGGCAGGAGAGACTATAAGATCATACGTACACAGCAAAGACACACAAGTGTATTACAACATGTTCGTTAACTATGTTCTGTTGACGTCATGCCTTACTTTTGTTATTTATCAACTTTTTAATCGCGTTTAATACTAAGTTTCTCTTTGAATATAGAAATCCATGGCTACCGCGACGAAATTCAAAGCAAATATGCTTAACTTTGTCTTCAATCCCGCAAAAAACAAACAAACAAACAACAAACAAACAAATGTAGATTGAGTGTCTTCCCTGTGACTCTAGTGTCATCATAATTAAAGGACAAGTTCACCTTCATTAACATAAGGATTAAGAGAATGCAGCAATATTAGTAGAACACACCAGTGAAAGTTTGAGGAAAATTGGACAATCAATGCAAAAGTTAAGAATTTTTAAAACTTTTGTGTTGGAACCGCTGGATGAGGAGACTACTTAGGCTCTTGATGTCATATGAGTACAACAGTATAAAGAAAATGTAAAGAAAATTCAACATATTTTCACTTTTTTCGCATAATAAAAGAGCAGTTGACTTGCCTCTTTCTAAAGGCAATGGGAATAATATTACCCATAACATATGTCAGTAACGAGTCAAGGGAATGTGTACTTTTTTCAAAAGATGAAATTTTGTGAAATTCTCTTTATATTTTCCTCATATTGTTGTACGCATGTGACATCATACACTGCAGTAGTCTTCTCATCCAGCGGTGACTGCACAAAAACTTCAAAAATTCATAACTTTTGAACGGATTGTCCGTTTTTCCTCAAACTTTCAATGACGTGTTCTACTAATATGTTACATTCTCTCAATCCTTATGTTAATGAAGGTGAACTTGTCCTTTAAGGTCCCCATCGCTACGTGACGCAGTGAAATGGTTTGGTCACCCGAAATGATAAAAAGGTGCATGAAAACATCAATGTACTGCAACAGCAACAACAACAATAATAATAATAATAATAATAATAATAATAATAATAATAATGATAATAATAATAACAATGATGACAATAATAATAGTAATAATAATAATAATGACAATACTAATACTAATAATAATAATAATAATAATAATAATAATAATAATAGTAATAATAATAATAACAATAATAACAATAACAACAAATTGTTATACCGACAATAACAGGAAACTCCAACAGAAAACTATTGTCTGAATGGGAACAATGATTGATTGCCAGCAAAGATACTCAAAAAGAATCTATCAAACTGTTGTACTTTACAAGTTGTGCGCTTCTGGCTGTGGATACTCTTTTTGGGTCGTTGGCTTTTGACAAAGACCTACACCGCATGTAATAACCATGGAGATGTAGCTGCATGATGTTAACGCGCAAAAAAAAAAAAAAAAAAAAAAAAAAAAAAAAAAAAAAAGTATGCATCTCTGCCTGCACGTTGTTTACGATGGTTGTGGGAGAACCACCTTGTATTCACATTGTACAGAATTAAACCCTCCGAATCACGAGGTAATAATGGAAATAATATGCAGCAGCTGACGCAGGCTCTGTCGAGTATAGACCATTAGCGTAGGAAGATGGGGCTGGGTGATTGATGGGCAGCCTGGAGGTAGCCGAGTGGAATCTTCCAATGAAGGGGAAAACAGCGGCTAGGAACCCTTGGAAGGATTGAAATATGGGCCTTCTTAATAAAGATGAGATACAAAATAGAAATTCTCGTGACTTTATGCCCGACCCGTGCTGTTTTCACGTAATTATTCACGACGGAACCAGAATAGACGCTATTTTTGTTCGATGTGTGAAGGTATGCTGAGTGAAGATGAGAATGATACATATTAGGGTCTTTCTTTTTTGCATGGAATATATTCCGATGGCTGTATGCATGAAAGTTAGGAACACGAGGTCTATGACTGGCAAATATACTTATGAAACATGAGTCATTAATTCATAAATATTGACAAGAATTTTGAGGACAACACACGCTGATGTAACGTCTTCCTTGGTTGAAGAAAGAGAGTTGTAGTGATGTAGTTTTGACCAGTGCGTAATTATTAACAACGTTTATGGAGTTCTGATGGGCATAGTATTTTGTTGTTGTTGTTGTTGTTGTTGTTGTTGTTATTATTTTTGCTTGATTGGAAATTGCTATAACATTAAGCACGGCAATTCTGATTTCTGAATATACCAAGAGAGAATTAAAGCATTAGTAAACACCTGGAAAAGCGATCTACGATGGTAATGTGACCTTCGAAAAGCAAAATGAACTCTCTAAACTCCATAGATTGAAAGTCAATCTAATAGATTGTAGTCAGGGACCAATCCAAAATTGGATTGAAAGTTTCAATCGAATAAGATTGAATTCTAACTCTATTAGATTGAAAACCCCAATCTCACTTTAGGATTAGTCCCTGACTACAATCTATTTCAATCTAAGGAATTTAGAGTGAAGCAAGAAAAACAAAGGCAAGAAAGCTAGAAAGCAAGAAAAACAAAGGCGTACATCATTTTTACCTGCAGGTCCTAATACCCAAATAATGACAAACGATTGTAAACGATCAGGTTCATGACAACATTTCAGTAAATTTCCCCGTTGCTAAAAACATAGGATCCCTGTACGCTCAGTTGTCACGATTTATTGCATGATGGCGACATAAGGGGTGCATTGCACTCTCCCCTCGTTCAGACAGAGCAGAGCTCATCACACACACACACACACACACAAATGAAGGACCAAAACATACAAATAACGAAGGGACATCCTTCCATCATCGAGGATTGGCAGAAGGCACTCTGATCGTAAAGGCAGGCGATTGATCACCCTTCCAACTCACAGGTAAAATCAACACCAAAGAAAATAGCAAACCGTCACCACTGGTGGAGTCTATTCTCGTGTGTCTTCTAATCAAAAAACCTGTGTGTGTGTGTGTGTGTGTGTGTGTGTGTGCGTGTGCGTGTGTGTGTGTGTGTGTGAGTATGTGTGTGTGTGTCTGCGTGCGCGCGTGTCTGATGTGAGCTTCTGAGTGCTTCATGTGGTATCTGTTGGGCCATCAATGTCAACAATGTTGTACTGTTTAGAAACATCAGTATCAAGCGCTATATAAATGAGTATATGAATATAAGAACGACCCAAGTCCATGGAAGACCATTTCGAGTAAACTAAAAAAAACTTCATATCTTTTTTGTTTGTCCAATAATATTCTATCTAACTGTGATGGGAAGACAACATTGTATATACAAATTAGAACATATATTATTATGACAATTAACATTACCATTAATTGTGGAGAGGCCATTTTGTGTGATGGACTTGGGTCGTTCTTTGATTCATATACATGATATTCTGCTATAGAGATGAGAGAAGGACGACAGAGGGCGCTATAATATGAATGTAAGAATGACCCAAGTCCTTCATTCTTACATTCATATAAGATTTACCTCATTTATTTCAGGCACTTCCGGGGGTAATTAGGATTTATTATTTATACACAAGATGAGTCCATGCATAAGCTACAATTTCCCATGTCAAACTGAATTTGGCCAAAAATTGGACTTGGGTCGTTCTTATATTCATATACTCAAATGTTATTCATTATCATTATCATTATCATTGTCATTATCATTACCATTATCATTATCATTACTGTTACACGGGTGAGTTGTTTAATACTCTCTTCTTCTTTTTTTTGCGGAGAAAGGGAGATGACCCGGGGTACATCAAGGAGGTGATCCCTGGGTGCATCAAGGATGCCATGCAAGTAGTTCATACATCAGAACCACGTCCTTCCACGTACCGCTGTTACTCACAACTTATCTCAGCTTGTGTGGTGAAGAGTAGTGAAGTAGTGAATAGTGGCTCGTGAAGATCATCGTAATTGAGCTAGTTTTCAGCAATTTGAGTGAGTAACTTTGATGGGTAAACATTTTGTGGAGTGACGTCATCCACAAGCAGTAGAACTATATGGCCCGAATTCACGAAGGTGGTACAATCTTTGTCCATAGTTTAAATCATGGACACAGACCGTAGTTTTGTATGGAGCTCCAAGTGTCGCATGGCCTATTTCGTTACGAAATCAGTTATTTCGCCAACGATGAAAATCAATGACCATTTCGTTAACGAAATGATTATTTCGTCGACGAAATGTTAACATTTCGTAACGAAATAGGCCATGCGACACTTGGCGCCCCATGTCTTTGTCCATGGACAAAGATTGTACCACCTTCGTGAATTCGGGCCATAGTGTTGTGCTGCGAGCCTATATCTTTTCTTCATTTTTACATGTCAAACTTGCTCTCTTTTAGACGCTTTGTGAGAGGATATGTGTCAGTCCCATAATCTATGATCACTTTGGTGGAGTACTCTGAAGAAGACTGCATACTATACACTCTGCGGGTGCTAGTCATTGGACCG
>NC_092703.1:17978232-17983232 GCF_964275005.1 Diadema setosum | reverse complement strand
ATGAATTAAGAAAAGGTCGAAAAACTAGTCATCTAAACATATTTCATTATTAACTTTAAAACTTGGTTTTACTAGAAAGGACTGCCCTCTTTTCACAATAAATAATTTATCCACCTTCATTTTTGGTATTTCCTGTGATATCTTATATTAAGTATTTCTGTCGCAGCTCATTTAAGACACCAATAAGAGGCTGCATATAAAAAAAGTTAATCACCAATGTTATTTTTATTGCAATGGGTACAAAATCTTTAGTTTCAAGGAATGTGATTATATCTTCCAGAAACGATTGGCAATTTGGGATTTGACCGACGGAATTTGCTTAAAAATTTCACTGCGAATCATTGAAGTGTTGGAAGTATTTCTTAAAATAAAGCTCCCGCAAAATTCGAGACTTCTTAACATTGGGAATTACAATTTCCTCTACATCACTACACCACTCTTGCTGGAATCTGTTATTCAGTCTGGTGCTGATTAAATTTGCGCTTCTGCAATAGTGAAAATTTGATACAGGAAAATAATAGTGTTTGGTGAGTCTCGTTTTATATGTCCTATATATAATATCATGTTTTTTTTTTGGATATCGAGGTGTTATTTTCCGATATTTGTAATTGATGTAGGTAGTTTTCAGGTAGAAAAACTCTTTGTTTTGGAATTTTCAGTACTATAGTGTTTCGATGTGTAATTTCCCGATATTTATAATCGATTTAGGGTATTTTAACATTGGAAAACGTTATGAGTTTGCATTCATACATCGGGTGCCATTCTCCGATGTTTGTAATCGATATATGTGATTTTCACATAGGATATCTTGGAATTTGCATTAATTAGTACTAGGTGTTACAAAAAAAAACCCCAAAACATTTCCCGCTTTTGATGCTTAATAGCTCGAAAATTAAAATATTATATCAGATAAAACTATCATTGATATGAGTAAAAGCTGAATAGTGTTCATTTTAGTTGGAGGTGATTTGAGTATTTAAGTATCAGTTTCATGAAATCCATGATTAATTTCAAAGTTATAGGTTCCAGATTTTGGACACATTTTAACCCTTAGTACAAAACCTGAACTTTACACAGGAACTGGTGATGTGTATGTGACAACGGCGTAAATCCGTACTGAGGAGTGGGGGGGGGGGGGATGGTCACCATCACCACGATCACAAGCCCATAACCGGACCGGCGCAGCCTTGGGGGGGGGGGGGGGGGAAGCTTTGTGCCCCCTCCCCCCCCCACACACACACTTTACAGGGATTGGATGTCCCACTCTTTTGCAGAAATATAAAGTGGGAGGAGAATGGCAGCAAAAATATGAAGACTTTTTGTTCTTGTTGTTGATTTTTTTTTGCTTGTCAGATGACTTGCGGCGGAAAATCAGTTTGTTTTTGAAATATCTGTGAGAGGGAGCGGAGCGACCGAACGGGGGAGGGTGTGTATGGGGGGGGGGGTGTATCCCTCTCCCACACGAGGAAGATTTTGCATTTTAAGACCTGAAATTCAGCGATCTGGTGCACACGTTTGGTGAAATTTTTGTGTTTTTTTTTTCTTAAAAAAACCCAATAGAAAATGAAATATTCACAATATATTATTCAATGACAAAATCGTGGTATTTCAGCTCTTGCTCCGCCTGTGCGACATCACTGCAAAGGCCTACTAAATAGTGGGGCCTATCACCGGCGTAGACAGGATTTGATCTTAGGGGGAGCGGTTATGAGATCGTGAGGGAGCGAAGCAAGCAAGGGGGGAGGGTATGGTAGGGGGGTTTCCCCCTCCCACGGTGAAATCTTTTTACATTAAAATTTTGACATTTTACTGTCCAAAAACTGCCGTTTGTAGCTATATTCTTCGCTTTGGAAACTAAGGGGGGGGGGGGCACACCGGCGCAACTGCTGTCAATCACTGGCAGCAACATCAGGAGAATGGCATAGCGATTAAATGCGAGCGAGCGGAGCGAGCGAGCTTGAAAATTTTGACATGATACTTTTACAGTCTAAAAACTGCCGTTTGTAGATATACTTCTTCGCTTTGGGAATTAAGGGGTGCCGCACCGGGCGCCGCACCGGGCGCAACTGCTGTCAATCACTGGCAGCAACATCAGGAGAATGGTGTAACGATTAAATGCGAGCGAGCTTGAAAATTTTGGCATTTTACAGTCCAAAAACTGCCGTTTGTGGCTGTATTTTTTTGCTTTGGAAATTAAGGGGGGCGCACCGGGTGCAACTGCTGGCAATTACTGGCAGCAACATCAGGAGAATGGCATAACAATTGAATGCGAGCGAGTGAAGCAAGCGAGCTTGAAAATCTTGACATTTTACAGTCCAAAAACTGCCGTTTTTGGCTGTATTTTTTCGCTTTGGAAATTAAGGGGGGCGCACCGGGCGCAACTGCTGGCAGTTACTGGCAGCAACATCAGGGGAATGGCATAACGATTAAATGCGAGCGAGTGAAGCGAGTGAGTGAAGCGAGTGAGCTTGAAAATGTTGACTTTTTACAGTCCCAAAACTGTCGGTTGTAGCTATATTCTTCGCTTTGGAAATTAAGGGGGGCGCACCGGGCACAACTGCTGGCAATTACTGGCAGCATGCAACATCAGGGGAATGGCATAACGATTGAATGCGAGCAAGCGAACCGAGCGAGTTTGAAAATTTCGACATTTTACAGTCCCCAAAGTGCCGTTTGTGGCTGTATTTTTTCGCTTTGAAAATTAAGGGGGGGGGGGGCACACCGGGCCAACTGCCGGCAATTACTGGCAGCAACATCAGGGGAATGGCATAACGATTAAATGCGAGCGAGCGAAGCGAGTGAGCTTGAAAATGTTGACTTTTTACAGTCCCAAAACTGTCGTTTGTAGCTATATTTTTCGCTTTGGAAATTAAGGGGGGGGGGGGCGCACCGGGCACAAGTGCTGCTAATTACTGGCAGGGATGCAACATCAGGAGAATGGCATAACGATTGAATGCGAGCGAGCGAAGCGAGCGAGTTTGAAAATTTTGACATTTTACAGTCCCCAAAGTGCCGTTTGTGGCTGTATTTTTTCGCTTTGGAAATTAAGGGGGGGGGGGCACGCCGGGCCAACTGCCAGCAATTATTGGCAGCAACATCAGGAGAATGGCATAACGATTAAGTGCGAGCGAGCGAAGCGAGTGAGCTTGAAAATTTTGATATTTTACAGTCCCAAAAACTGTCCTTTGTGGCTGTATTATTTCGCTTTGGAAATCAAGGGGGCGCACCAGGTGAAAACTGCTGGCAGTTACTGGCAGCAACATCAGGAGAATGGCATAATGATTAAATGCGAGTGAGCTTGAAAATTTTGACATTTTACAGTCCCCAAAACTGTCGTTTGTGGCTGTATTTTTTCGCTTTGGAAATTAAGGAGGCGCACCGGGCGAAAACTACTGGCAATTACTAGCAGCAACATCAGGAGAATGGCATGATTAAATGCGAGCGAGCGAAACGAGCGAGCTTCAAAATTTTGACATTTTACAGTCCAAAAACTGTCGTTTGTAGCTATATAATTATTTCGCTTTGGAAATTAAGGGGGGCGCACCGGGCGCAACTGCTGTCAGTCACTGGCTGCAACATTAGGAGAATGGCGAGCGGAGCGAGCGAGCTTTAAAATTTTGACATTTTACACTCCAAAAACTGCCGTTTGTGGCTATATTTTTCGCTTTTGTTTGTCCCACTTTTATGGGGGAACCATTCCCCCCCCCCCATCGACGCCTCTGCATATGAGGGTGCTTTTGTTAAGTGAAAGATCTGCTGCACACTCTTTGATAAATTAGGGAAATATACGTCAATCTCAAAAGTGTGATACAAAGTCTATCGAAAGGGATCCTGTATAGCGGAGCTTTTGCATGTTTAAGATTGCAATACAACTATCTGGTGCATAGTTCTGGCGATATTTGGACAATTTTCCATTAAGAAGGTTCGAGATTTGTCCTCATCTCGGGAATTGCTTGGGGGATAAATGATTTGTCTGCCTAAACACTTCCGTTAATAGGGGCGGGCAGATGCCCCTTTGCCCCCCCCCCCCCCCCCCCGAGATAGATTCGACGCCCCTGATCTTCCCTGGGTATGCCCATATAGATGTATCCTGACTGAGTCACCAGTCACTGTCGTTTCTCAGGAATGATTCAGGAAATGGAGGGGGTTCAATTATGGCGATATAGTCTTTTTTTATTGTTTGTTTGTTTGTTTGTTTTCGTATACATATTTTGCAGATGGTCCCAAGTTACTCGCGTCATAGCATGTTTACATGTAGGCCTATACTATGTGACGTTGTCAACGTCTGAGCCATACCTTACATTGTACAGTATCGTCGGCCTCATGCCAAAAGGGCACTAATAGTGTACAAAGTCTATGGTGTTAAGGCCCTTTTGGCATGAGGCCGACGGTTATGTCGATGTTACTTTCTTCGCGAGCGAGCGAAGCGAGCGAGCGCTTGAGAAAATTATGTATACATTTTCCTATACTGTTCAGCTCTGTTGTCCTGTCTGAAGGCCGGCGTACAAACGTCACGCAATATGCCAAAATTGATACAATCACATTTCTGCTTCCTCCATTTTTTTTTTTAAATTCAGGGGGGGGGGGATGATTGTACAGGCCATCCCCCCTCCTCCATTTCAGGGGGGGGGGGGATATATCCCCCCCCATCCCCCCGGGATTTACGCCCATGGTATGTGAGTGTGTATACAAGCAATGACCCTGAACAATAGACCTGGATATCACCTGTTCAGAGCTCTGCTCCAAGGCACATGAACGCTAAATATTACTTATTCATGATGGATGCCTGGGCACTGCTAGTTTAAATTCCTAGCAAAGGGTGAAATGCATGCACATGAAAAAAAAATAAGTACATGTTTCCACGTGCTTGCATACATTACATTTCAATATGAATAAAGACTAGCTGTGATAGTGGGATTTCTCATGAATAATGTAGCATTCAAATCCTGGTCATTGTCCAGGACCATTGTCTGGGTGTCAACTACACACTCCCATACACA